>NC_083343.1:106305481-106531759 GCF_019175385.1 Lycium barbarum
ATGAGGGGCAAAATTTAAATACCACCCAAAAGAAGGGCAATTCGCATCCCTTACCTGTTCAGGATGTTAGGTCTGGTTGGGCAGGGTCATTTTTTTAAAAAACATATGAAGCTTTGTTACTAAAATTAATACTCACATCAATATGCAGGTATTTTGCATAAAACTTTATATAACGAAATTTTTTAAAAATTTGAACCAATTGGGGGAAATGTAAATTGAATAGAAAAATAATTGTTTCTCTCGGAAAAAAATTAAAATTAAAAGAATAGCATAAATAGGACAAATAAGCACAAAGTTATAGCTGTTTAAAATTTCAACTATTTACAACTAACTTTTCTCTATTGCGAGTTTGCCTTTTTGTCTTATTGGCTTGTGAGTTGAGTTAGATTCGGCTACTAAAATGCTTGCTAAATGTAATTTTGTTAAAATAATTAGCTGACAACCGGGCCGGACATTTTTTTAATTAGTATTAAAATACTAAATCTCCCAGAAAATCTAACTCAAAATCTTAAGACAACAAAAAAATGGTCATACAGTAATTATACACATCCTTACACAAACAATAAGAAACAAATATATTTTCCCATAATTTTCACAAATTTAATTTACTTGGTTGTTTGGAGGATGGAGCAAACATTTTTTTTAGACTTTGGTTCCTTTCAACTTGACCCCAACTCTATGGTTGGAATTCGGGGAAGTCTGAAAGTACGTATAGGATTCTGCTTTCGGCTCAATTTGTACTTTGACTAGTGTACACTACTTCGATTCTGTAGTTTATATTTGCAGCAATTTGAAATGTTAAAGAACTCGAGAAGAAGCTTTTTGAACAATTTGGCATAATTTTAGGTTGACGTAACTTTTTTCCAACTTCCTCTGTGGTTTCCTCCTATCTACCAAACGCATGCGGTTGTTTTTGTAACAACAGCAAAAGGTAGTTCCATGGCATGTGTTCAATATTTATATTGTGTATTACAACTTGAATTGAAGAGTTTCACTTTCTCCCTTACTTTTAATTTATTTGCACTTTTTGAACCTCAGAAAAAACTTTTGAAGCTTTTCAAAGATATAAGTAGCTAAAAAGGGTAGCCATTGTTTAGGCCATATTGTTTGGGTTGATTGTTTAAGTTACCTGATTCAACGTACTATGCATTTGTACTCACGTTTTGAATGGCTTTCGAAAAGGAAGGCCACTTTGAAGAAGCTGTTTTAAACAAACCAGCTATGTTTTAGATATTTGTAACTTTTTTCTCAAGCGGTATGTATCGAAATGCTTTCAAACGCGCCCATTGAAAGTAATATAAAAAGCTATTAGAGCAATAATTCTTTTGTCACAAATAATAATTACTACAGTAGTAAGTAGTCGTGTATATATATATATACATATATTAAATGTAATAGTAATTATTAGAGTAATTAATAATTATGAAATGTAATTTCTTACCACTTCTTAATTTTATTACTACTATTGTTTTTTTTTTGTTTTGATTATCTTTACTATTTTTGTTCAATACTTTTCTTTTCTGCCATATTAACATCATAGTCTTTTACTTTTATATTTCTTAAACTTATTCCAAAAAACACTTTTCTTGAGCCGAGGGTCTATCGAAAACAATCTTTCTACCCCGTAAAAGTAGTGGTAAGGTCTGTGTACACCCCACCCTTCTCAGACTCCACTTGTGAGATCACACTGAGTATGTTATTGTTGTTGATCAAACGTAACTTGAGTTGATCTATGATGATATGAAATGTAATTAAATTTGACTTTAAAATTTTAAGGGCTTAATACATAGAAGCAGAAACTTTTCTTAACTTCGCTTAATTTGCAACTTGCACGCTTACATTACACTGAGTTTCCATTATACCCTTGAAGGCTTGAACTACAATTTTAAGTGTTCGTTAATTATAGCACTGGACCAAATTTTGGTATGATGGTGTTACTCTTCACGTCGCTAAACACAATAATTTTTAACATATGATTTTTTTTTTAAATAATTATTTTCCCCCAAAGTCATGTGTTATGAATCAAGTTGACTACACAAGGGCCTATGAGCTAGAAGTGGTAATAGAACTTATCCAGTTGAGATTATTGTGCCGATTAAAATATTAGGGACTTTTATTTAGGATAGATGCCCAATTTGTTATTGGTTAAAAAGAATCAAGGGTTAGATAGAGTGTTCATGCGTATGAAGAAAATGTTTGTTCCTCTTATACCTTTTTTCAGAATCTATGTTTGTTCCTTTTGTACCTTTTCTCAGAATCTAACTTTTCATTCCCATTCTTATCTCTATCCTTAGTTACTTGATTTCAGTAATTTCCATTGTAATTCTATAGTTTGAGTGTTGTAGTTATAATTTGGCTATCTATATATATATTTATGTTTATGTTGAGAATTCTGATTTGTTTATGTTTCAGACCACTTTTTTTGTCAAACGTGTCTGGACTTTGGTCGTAACTCTGTTTTTTCTTGCGTCCTAGTCCTTCTTCAATTACGTTGAAACCTTAATATAAAGGGATTCCCCAGTATAACCATGTAGTAATAATCAGTTTTTGAAACAGATTACCAGTTGGAAGGTTATTTTTCACATTTTCTTTGCTCCAATGCACTAATAATAATCAGTTTTTGAAACAGATTACCAGTTGGAAGGTTATTTTTCACATTTTCTTTGCTCCAATGCACTAATAAGAAATTGAAACCACTCTAATAGACAAAAAAAATCTTTGTTCAGAGGTATAATGAAAGTCTCACATAGCTTAAGTGTGCAAATTGACAATTGTGCTACGTTTAAAAGAGTATATCTATACTAGTGTCGTTTGGCCCGCTCAAGCTTCAAAATTTAAATTTGCAATTCTTTTTTATATTTTTAATGTTTTTTTTTCCAACTCTTGCTTTTTGTGTTGTTTTTGTATCATCATATCAATTGTAAAGTTAGGTTACAATTTTTCAATGTTTCTAAGATATTTAATTATATAAAAAAATTGTAAGTTAAAAAACAACATTTTTTAGAATATATTTAGACTTCCTTTTTATTTTCATACAAATTAATGCATGCATCAAAGCTTTTCTCCCTTTTATTTAACTTACTGATACAAATTGAGTTTTACCTTACGTTAGATTTCAACTTAATTTTTTTCATTACACTTATATTGGCTAACCCATTTTTTGGAAGAAAAAAATAATTACGATATTCAAGTAATATAAAAAAATATTTAATGGCACAAATTGTTGTATAATGACATCAATGAAGTTAACTTATAAATAAAGATGGCATTTAAAATTAAATAATTAAAAGTCTTGATACAACGAAATACTTTAGATGTTTCTTCATATTAAACCATACAAAAAGGAACTGGAAAATTAATGAAATTATTTATTTATCTTACTTTAATCTTTCCTTTTCTTTAAAAATATTGTAGTTTGTTTTTCTTAATGAACTGTTATAATTTCTTAAACTTGTATGTAGTTTTAGTGTTTCATGTTTATCTAACTATTTCTCCTTAATTATATAAAACATTGAGTATCTCATCTTTTGTAAAACATTTCAATATAAAAAAAATGTGAAAATGATTACTCTCGTTTTCAATTATTATTAGTTATTAGTATTATTATTATTACTATTATTATTTGGAGAGCTACAATATTTTTTTAATTACTTTTTTCAAACAATTTTAGTTATATATGAAAAATAATTTTAAATTAATAATTAAGCGTGTATTAAGGTATATAACTTTTTTACTTGTCCGTAATAAATTTTATACAAAAACAATTGAAACAAATTTAATCATTTCCACATAAAAGAAAGACAATAAACTTTTGGATCATTTTTTAATTTGGTTGAATTAATAATATTTTGTGGTGTCACTATCACCCTTCCACATCATCCCTCCTAGAATTTAATTAGCCCACATAATTATTCAAATTTACCAAAATAGGTGAGAGCTTACAAGGTAATTAAACCTTTAATTAGGGATAAAATGGACAAAGAATTTCATGTGAGGACTACAAAATTTTGAGATCCTCCCTTATATATAATAGTAATATGTTATAAGCCAATTACTAATAACGTTAGTATATCAGTTTATGATTAATTCTTTATGACGTAAAAGTCATATTTTGATGGAAATTGCTGAGAGAAGAAACAACGATTTGGATCCAGTTGTAGTGAATCGGGCATTCTTCTTGAGCACCCTCCAACTTGAGGAACACGTTGACCAGTTGAATTTTGACTATTCATTTTGACTTTTAACGTAACTTAAATAGCGTTCTCTGTTGTATTATATTATGGATTATTTTAGTTGATAGTTTTACTTTATGGGTAATCATGTCTATATGTTTATATTGAAATCAAAAGGAGAGATGGCATGATTAAGTTTTATTTTTATAAAATATCCATTTTTCTAGTCTTCCGAGCCCCAAACGCTCTGTTTTTTCTCTAGACTCAGAAGCGAAGCTAGAATTTAAAACTTGTGGCTTCGGATTCTAATTCTTTAAAGTTACTAGTATCTAAATTAATAATTCGTACATAATTGACAAAAATATATAAATATTTGATTCAGACCAAACCTACTGAATTCGACCGAACCCACACCCAGCTAGCTCCGCCCCTGTCTCTAGTTGCATGGAGTTGTGTCCTATGATCTATCTTTTTGTTTGGAACAGTTTATCCAAGAATTGGAAAAAAAAAAAAATCTGAGAAGAGGTACGCAGTGGGATGCAGCCTTTGTGCCACGGACTCAACTGAATTTAATATTTTCATAATATAAAGTTTAACTATATATATATATATATAAATACATATATAGACACACATCACTACAATTTGAACAAGTATTGAATCATAATTTGAAAAGTTC
Organism: Lycium barbarum; assembly: GCF_019175385.1. NCBI lineage: Eukaryota > Viridiplantae > Streptophyta > Magnoliopsida > Solanales > Solanaceae > Lycium > Lycium barbarum. Next base: position 106,310,333 of record NC_083343.1, read on the forward strand.
AATGGGTTCAATGCTAAAAACCCTGTAGGCAAAATCCATGAAGTTATAAATTCTGAATCTGCGACGTCGAACCTAACAATAACATTGAGAACATACGCTAAATATTCACTGCTTCCAAGCTTCAAAAGTTTTGTAGTACTATTAACTTTTTCTTGTTTATAGTACAGGATACAACACGCAAAAGCAAGAGTTCTAATAGGATTGCTTTGCAAACTTGAAAAAAAATACATGCATATTCATGTACATTAAGCAGTAGAAAGCGAAGATTGACGCCTCAAATTTCTGTAGAACTTTGAGATAAACTCATCAGCTGCCTCATCCACATGGTTTTCCAATGTTTCCACCTCATCTCTTACCGGAAAAGGCGAATCAGTAACCCTCAGCTGCTTCCCGAACCCACGCAAATAATTATCAGGCGACGAGCGTAGGCTGTCTGCTTCACACCTCTTGGGGCGTGGCCCTTCCTCAGACAAGGCTAACACGGGATATTGCTTTGTGCACTGGACTGCACTTTTTGACTCCGTTTCAGCCTTAATCATCTCTTGCAAATAATTATTAGACGACGAGGGCAGCCTATCTACATTACACCCCTTGGGTTGCTGCCATTCCTCAGACTCTGCTGGCGCAGAATGCTTTGTGCATTCAACTTCCTTTTTTGACGCTGTTTCAGCCTTAATCATCTCCAATGCTTTCATTACAGCAGCATTCATCATAGTAACATCCTCTTCGGTGTGCTTGTTCAAATTCGGGGTGCTACTGCAGCTAAACTCGTATTCATCCTCTCGAGGAGAGAATGGTAAATTACTGTCGTTCTGCGAGCGGCGGTTATGGATGAGGTTGAAGTGGAACATGAGATTTTGGACAGCAGATTTGTAGCTACTAATCTTGCTACGTTTCATCATTAATTTGATATCAAGCATTAGCTTTTGCTTTGATACGCCTTTTCTCAACATGCACAAAGCTACTCGTACTATCTTCCAAAACTTCTTTGCAACCACTGGCAAATTTTGTTCCATCTTTTTCTATATAAGATTGAAAATTGCCAACTTGTTTGTTCTGTTTTTCTTGTGTTCTTGTTGCTAAGTGGTAAGGCTAGAGATGTGTTGTATGTGATTTGTGTGAATGAAGAATGTAGAAGCACATGAGTGGTATTTATAGCGGACCAGTTTAACGTTACTAAGTTAAAGTGAGCAGTTGAAGAAAGGATACATTGATATTTCGAATAAAAATCGAATAGTTTATCGACTCAATTATTAGCGGTGGAGCCGTGGAAGTGGTGATTTGTGCAATCCAGCTTTAGGTCACTGTCACTCCCAAATTTTGTGATTTTCCTCTATTTCACATGAAAATCAATTTTAATTTGGTAACGTCCCAATTAAACGCCTTTTTCTTTACTGCTCCCCATTCAACAATTTTCCTCTTGATCCTCTTTAATACTTCAAAATTCAAACCATATGAACTCTAATAAAAGTCATATCTCTAGCTTAATTTTCAAATAATTGATACCAGAATATGCATATTTCTCTCATCCGGATTAATATCTATCACATGTACTTAGCGGGAGCTATAATAATAATCAATTTTTCAGGTTAAGATCGACAGTTGATTAAGTTATCTGTACTTAGATAGCACGACACAAATAATCACATAATGGACATTTTCTTAATAATATGAAAAGATTTAATAGTACTTCTAAAGATAATTAATGTTTCAGGAATATAGTAGAAATATGCATATTGTAAAATTTGAACTTTTTTTTCTGCTAAAATTGCACTAAGGTCCTTTGCAGTTATCTAGTAGTTAGTCTTGTGGTGAGTTGTAAGCACTTCTTTCATCCTTAACGTGATATTTTGGTTCGAGTCCTAAAAATAAAGTTGCATTTAATAGAAAATATTTTACTTCCAAAATAAAATTTTCCAATGCGAATTTGAATTTGTCGGGACTCAAAATAAATACCGAACGAACGTCAAATGAGAAAAAAAAAAAAAAAAAAAAGAGAGATCAACTAATCTCAACTTTCAAGATTACTCCATGAAATGATAATTATTCTTAATTATTACTCCATGAAATGATAATTATTCTTAATTAAGTCACTCGTTCAATAATGCTATACCTTTTGTAGATATTTGATGTCGTGACTCTTAAGATAAATTTATAAACAACAAAAGGGAAGCAATAAAATAAAATAACAAAATTTTACTTTAGTGCAACTTTTTGTTTGGGTACACTTGTCTTGTCTCTGCTTCTAGGTGGGTTTGAAGGGTGTCTTGTATAGCTCCAAAACCCTAGCAGTTGTTTGATAAGAAGTTTACTTAACAAGGTAGGTTTCCATGACACGTGTCCTTCCCGTCAAAGAAAAGAATGAAAAAGAAACCAACACAATCATGAGAACCAACTCCTTTTTCTTTTTCTTTATTTATTCTCTTTCTACAGTTACCCCATAATTTTACTGAGGCCCCATAGGCCATATCCAAAGAGTATAGCTCACGATTATTCACTGGCATATTCTAGTTCTTTAAAACTTTTTTGATTTATTTTCTTTTTTACAAATAAATTCAAAAACTTTCTGATAATTTTCTAGAGGCTTTTACGCCTTGTAATCTTGTATAGGAGTAGTAACTTTGAACACTACGTAAGTGTAACATTAGGTGATTATGTATGTCTTTTTAATTTATTCTTAAAAAGAGATAAAAGGAAATGTAGTGAGACGGATATCTCATTATACTTGATATATCAGATGAACTCTATTTTATATAACGATCTACAATATTAATCATAATTCTTCTGCTAATTGTTGTCCTCAATAACATATGTTCCAAAGTAAAGGTCCCGAACCAACTAGTCTTTGGTTGCTTAGTTAGCTTGATAGCACCACTAGTTATTGGTGAAGGCAGTCCTCACAATATGGTTGTCAAGTGGTTCAGTCGGCCAGGAACCGGACCAGAACGAAAGAGAAGAACTTGAACGGTTTGCCCTTCAAAGGGGCTGATCTCTACTTTTGCCGTACAAATGGTACTAGTCTTTAATTTTTGCCCTCCAAGTGAACTTATGCTTAGCGGGGCATGAATTTTCTTTAGGACACGGGATATAACTTATGAGATATTATTATGTGAAAATATACATTTATGCCCTGCTAAAAAGTTATTTGCTTTGAGCGCAAAAATTAAAGACCAACACAAAATAGAGACAAAAGTACAAATGACCCGGAGAGTAGCGGGCTGGGCCGGACTGGGCTAGAATTAGGGCTTGGATAGGGGCGAATCAACAGGTAGGGGCCGTAGGACCGATCCAAGCCCCTTAATCAACCGGCCCGAAACCGCTCAAGATTTTTTATTTATTAAATAGGGACACTTACGGAAATGACTATAATTTAGTCCTCATTAACGAGTCGTAGCAACACGTTTGGTAATTACCACTAGTGGCTTGTTTGTAGCACCAATCGCATGTATCCTTGTATTTGAATACATTTTCCCTTGTATCAAATAGCGTGTACCCGATTGTATTTGAATACATTGTTCAGCGATATACAAATGTATATAAATGATGCGAACAAAATATAAAATAATTCAAATACATATGTATATAAATGAAACAAACAACACATAAAATCAGTCAGAACATGTTTTCAGCTATATACATATGTATATAAATGCACAACATATGTATTCAGCCATTACAGTACGTTGCCAAAACAAGAATTCAAATACAATTGAATATAACTCATTCAAAGCAAATATACATTCATAGACATATATTTTTTTTGATGTATTTGACAGTATCAGAATTTGATACCATTGAATTATGTGAAATTATAAACACAAAAAATCACTACAATATAGCTATCTTACTCAATATACATAGTGTATAAAAAACTACAGCATTTCTACTATATAGAAATGGGAGTGGGGTTGGACAAAAGCAGCAATATCACATTATACAAAAAGCTATCTCAACTGTACTTAAAAGTTAGGCCCTTTTAATGAATATCTTTGCTTTCTACTATGAACACGTGTATAACACCACTGTTTTAGCAAGCCACGCGTACTCTTCATTCCCCCAAATGGACCGAGCTGCTTTCTCTTTGTGTCCCTTTGCTTCTCTAGAGCATTATGCTAGCTATATAAATTATACACTTTAATCAATCATTTTTTATCCAACATGAACATATATTATAATACTGAATATTTATTCTCTTTTCATGTATAAATGTATGTACTTTAATTTTAATTCTCCGACACATTTATTTTCTTTGAGCACTTTTACTTGTTCACTTTTGAATTTTTAAGTTCTTTAAGAATTAATAAATGAAGTACTCTCCCGTCTCATATTACTTGCCACTTTCCCTTTTGCACGCCCCTTAAGAAATCATAAATAAAAGATATATTTTACTATCTTACTCATATCTCTCTCAAATAAATACATTTTGATAAAAAATTGACTATATTTAAGAATATTTATTATTAAGGGTAAGATGGAAAAGATTTAATTAATTTTATCTTGGTTTTATAAACGAACAAGTAATTTGGACATATATTTTTAGTAATGTGGCCAAGTAATATGGGACGGAGAGGGTAAGGTGGGAAATATTTAATTAATTTTATCTTGATTTTATAAAAGAACAAGTAATTTGGACATATATTTTTAGTAATGTGGCCAAGTAATATGGGACGGAGGGAGTACTTCATTTATTAATTTTTAAAGAATTCGAAAAGTCCAAAGTGAACAAGTAAAAGTGCATGGAAGAAATAAATATGTGTCGGAGAATTAAAATTGAAGTGCATACGTGTATACATGAGAAGAGAATAAATATTCAGTATTATGACATATGTCCACGTGGGATAAAAAAGTAGTTTAGTAATGTGGCCAATTAATATATGAAGTATATATTTTATCATAATATCCATATTTATTGGTATTAAGTCTCAATAGCCTTGAAAAATGATTTGAAAATGAGTAATTGATGTGACGGGTAAAATTAATAACAAGAAAAAAAAATCTTTCTATCGATATGTTAACATGGATAAGTAAAAGTGAATGGAGGGAGTGACTTTTATCCCCATTTTCCTTCTTTGTCAATACTTTAAACGTGAAGAGAGGACGACCAATAGCAATGCAAATTTGTACCAAAAGTTATACACATTGTATACTTTGACAAACTACTTTTTTATCATACTTGGACTTATGTCATAGTACTGAGTATTTATTCTCTTCTTATGTATACACATACACACTGCAGTCATCGATTCTCCCGAGAGGTCACAATTGCCGCGAGCAAAGATATTAATGACGAGGAAGGCTACTTCAATTTTAATTCTCCTACACATATTTATTCCCTCCGTGCACTTTTACTTGTCTACTTTTGACTTTTCACGTTATTTAAGAATTAATAAATGAAGTATATATTTTATCATAATATCCATATTTATTGGTGTATAGTCTCAATCTCCTTAGAAAATGATTGAAAATGAGTAATTAATGTGAAGGGTTAAATAAGAAAAAAAAATTCCTCTCTCCTGATATGTCAACGTGGACAATTAAAAGTGAAGGGAGGGAGTGATTTTTATCCCCATTTTCCTTCTTTGTCAATACTTTATTTATTTTACTCTCCTTTGCATTCTCTGATTATTGTTTCTTTACATTTATAAAACGTATTACTTTATATTTTCATTTCGGAATTAAAATTTGGTGATTCACGATATAACATATATCTTTCTAATTTTGATATCTTTGTAACAATTCTTTTTATCTATAATTGTTAATATAAAAAATTATAATATATTTTATAAAAAATTATAATATATTTTTAAATTAATTTAATAAAAATATTCTATTAGTTTTGCTTTTAAAAATTTAATATATACAACAATGGTTCTTATGTTTGGATCTGAACAGTTAGTTAATTGAGATGGATATCAACCTGTCGGTATACATATAAGATATTAAAGAATTTAAAAGAAAAAATCTAGAATCAAAATGTTAATTTTCCTTCATATTTTTAATAATTTTCTTTTTCACATCGATGAACAACTTTCATTGTCATGACAATGAGAAAAAAGTCCGACTCTTTCCAACTCAAAGACTTAATTCCATCATATGTTTTTAATTTTTAAACTCCACTTTCTAATTATAACTAAAGTGATGGTACATAAAATACATTTTGTATATGTTGCTATGTAGAATAACAATTAGAATCCTTTTAAAAGTTATTTTCAAAATACAATCCTTAAAGACTGGCTAATTAAAGTGAATAACATATGCGCGGGCATATATTGCTAGTGTAAGAATACAAGACACTCCAGAATACAACTCCATATAACTCATTCAAATGCATATATACAAAATACAACTGCATATAGCTACGAAATAAAAATGTAACTACTAAATGTAATTGTTGCAAATAATAATTATTATCAACAAATATCTCTTAGAAATAGTTATGCCAAATAAATTTTCGAGTCAAAGTTATCATGTGGTTGACGAAAATATATCCGTTTGTTTACTGGGTCGACGCCATGAAGTTTAGTTTATTATTATGAGGAAAAGAAGCAGATTGACTGGAGTAATTGGAACTAAATTCAATTTTGAGATTCATAACATATTAAGTGATTTATGGTATATTGTTGAATGAACAAGATATGCGGAAGATTGAGGAAGACTTGACTCCTCATTCCCTTTTTTTTTCTATTTCTATTTCTACTAAATAGAAATGAGAGTGGGGTGGGACGAACACAGCTCTTGGGTGTTGTACTAAATGCACGTGAATTGTACTTGGGTCATTTCGTTAAATGACTCCATGGTTATTTGAGAAAAGATTTAAAATAAATAAAATCAAATAAATATTATCGTGTTACTGTTGTCTATAATAATAGATGAGCAACTAGGATAAAAAGTCCGCTTCCTTGTTACGCTTTTATTTGCTACCACGAGGGTACAAATTACTCGTGTCCAAATATTTATACCAAATTAATAAAAGATAATGGTAAAAAACAGACCTTTAAGGATCATTTTTTTTAGTTGCTTATCTGAACTATCAGGTGTGAGAGTTTTCTACCTAAACAATTACTAATTAGTTTGCAAAATACATTTCAACTATAAGGTGTTTACTTTTCCTACCTGAACTATCACTAACTAGTTTACAAACCACACCTCATTAAAAGTGAACTGATAGTTGATGTGTGTTTTGCAAACTAGTGACGGTAGTTTAGGTAGGAAAAGTGAACATCTGATTGTTAAGGTGTGTTTTAAGAAAGTCGTGATGGGCAACTAAGTCCTTTGAGATATAAAAGTAACTTTCAAATGGTAATACACAATTGCGAGCAAGTATATTCGGTGCAAGTAACCAATTTTTTCGTTGAAATTTGGGGAATAGATGGCCTGTTTTCACGTCAAATGTAACTAATTTGACTAGTAATACTTTGGTCCCGAGTAGTTTATTTGCAATTTCCTCCTATACTTCAAACACAGCTGTTTACAACTTACATTTGAACAAAAACGTACCTAACATGAAAAAAAAAAAAAAAGGACCTCCATGGCATATTTGTTCAAAATTGTTTATTTTTAGCTTGAAGAGTTTCCCTTCTCATGCTTTTGCTTTTGTACTTTTTGAATCTCAGAAAACGCTTTTTTGAAAATACCAGAGTTATTATTAACCAAAAAAAAAAAAAGATTATTTACCAAATTGGGTAGCCATTGTTTAGATATTAGTTGAAACAGAAAGAGAATTCTAGTTTTGGCATTGGGTCTATTGATTAAGGTATCCGATTCAATGTACGACGTTGCATTTGTACGTTAGGTTTTGAATTGCTATAAAAAGGAAGGCCACTAGATATGATCATATGAATATATTTCCTTCTTGTAAATTGATTTCATCGTGTTAATGAAAAGTTGTTGCGTAAAGCAGATATAATATTTGTTGTTCCACATAGGTGTGTAATTGGTTTGACTAATATTTTCCAGAAACTCCACCTAACCAATTTTGTTGATTAATTTATTAAATCAGTAAATCAAGTCAAACTAGCCGCATAAATCATTCTTTCTATGGAAATGGGTCAGAAATGGCCTTCACGTATTAGAAAAGGTTCAGAAATGTTCTCCTTCCACTTATTCGATTAAATTTGTCCCTTCCTTCCATCTATTGAGATAAAAAATGTCCTTAACATATTAGAAATGACTAAAAAATGTCCTTCTTTCACCTATTAGATCAAATTTGCCCTTAACGTTACTTTCAGGCTTAAAATTGCCCTCCATTAATGGCACAATTATATGATATTTAACTAAATTCAATTAAACTCATGGCCTTTATTTATTGATCCACATAAAATTCTGACCTAATCCAACACAAAACTCATTGAAATTAATGTATAATATCTAAACAATAAAATTATTTTTCACTTCTCATTTTCAGTAAATGAAAAAGAGATAAAAGGAAGAGATTTACTGAACGAGTTAAATAATTAAGCAAGGGATCACAAACTAATCTTAATTTTCTACTATATATAACCCAAAAAATCAAGCTACTAATTAAATTAAAGCCTCTATCAAGAACACTTAGTCCAAGACTTGATGAATTTCGACAGTGTCAAGCTGATGTGGATAAATCTAACTATGATGATAATAAAATACGACAATCCCCGAATTATACATACTTATCATCTCTGGTAATTCAAACTTGTATAAATTGTGGGCTCATGATATTTATAAATATAAGTACCTTAATTTAATATCGATCTTTATGAGCAATGTAATTATTATACCAAAAAGAGCGATCAAGACTTAGTTATAAACAGTACGTAATAATGTTCATACTCACGGGCCTTTTACAGAAATTAATTATAAACGAGAGGTGAAAAATAATTTTATTGCTTAGCTTATTAAATTTAAAACGAGTTTTGCGTTGTGTTGGGTCAGAATTTTATGTGGATCAAATAATAAAGCTCACATAGTTAATTAAAATTTAATTAAATATCATATAATTGTTCTTGTAATGGAGGGGCAGTTTTGAGCCTACAAATACCGTTAGGGAAATTTTTGATCGAATAGATGGAAGGAGGACATTTTTGAGTCATTTCTAATACGTTAAGGGCATTTTTGATCCTAAAAGATGGAAGGAAGGGCAAATTTGATCCAATAGGTAGAAGGAGCGCATTTTTGAACCATTTGTAATACGTTATGGACAATTTTGACCCTTTTCCCTTTTTTCTATTTCAAAATTTTATTCCTTTTTTGGTATTCTTGACTTTTTCAGTTTCTCTACTGCTAGTGTATGCTGTCTCAGACTCGTATCCTACAAAAGTTAAAACAAGGACAACTTATATAACCATCCTATATGTGTATTAATCTTCGGGAGGCAAAGAAGAACATAATATACTAAGGATGCTTAAAAGTAGATATAGAAAATAAGTATAGGGAAAGCTCTCCTTGATGGTCATAAACAATTAAATATATCAAGAGAAAAAGTACAAACTGAAAAAGAAAAAGAAAAAAGAAGAAGAAGGAATTCTTTCCTTGGCTCCATTTATTTTCAATTGACAAGCACCAGTGCCATAACTAATAATCAACAAAGCATTATAAAGTATGAACGTAACAATCAATTCTTTATTAGTTTGAATACCAACTCAAATAGGTTATTAATTTCAGCATACATTTTGACAGGGTTTGGAACTGAGTTCAGTTTTTGAGACTTCATAGAATATAAGAATTGTAAAAAAGTAATTTCTTGGTGGTAATATGTAATTGCGCGTAAGTGCTCAAATCATATTTAGTTAAACAACGCCTTTTATTTACTTCCTCTTCATATGAAACCACTTTATGGATAAGTAAAGTTCCTTCGTTGAGTTCAAGTGTACTTGGAATATTTTGGTTCGATGTTTATTTGCACAATTTTGAAATGATAATGAACTCGAGAAGCTTCTGAACATTTTAGTGGCTTAACTTTAACAGTGTTTAAAGTTGCACTTAAATCCCAATATTTTCACATACCACAAAAGGATAATGTGCAGTGGATGGGGCTGGTCCTCTCTTACCCAGAGGTCTCGAGTTCGAGCCCTGGGCATGAAGAAATCCTTGGTGGGGAGCGCTTCACCCGAACTGGCCCTACGCAGTGTGAATCCGGATTTAATCAGGATTCAATGCAGGTACCGGACACCGGGTAGATAATAAAAAAAAAACAATATTTTCACATAGTTTTGCCACTTGTTGCTGCAAATGAAATAAAACAGAAATATCATCCGTGCTACTAGCTTTTAGTTAAAGGGATACTTCACTGATCTAGCAGTGACAATGCTTTATTTTTTAGCCGCTTAATACTCGGCCCTTTTGTTTTAACTGGTCGATCGGAGTTTGCACATATGGCCTTCATTTCTCATCTTCTTACGATCATTGTCCAAGTTGATTAATGAAATATAGGGGTGTTGGGATTGGGGGGGAATATTCCCCGGTTGAAATTATTTCATTAGAGATTCTATACGTTTGAAATGTATGGATAATTCATTTAAAAATTATATACTTAATTATGTCTTGAACACTATATATCATTCACGTGTAGCCTAATTCATAACATTTGAATTATGTGATCAGCTCATCTAAAATCTTTAGGTGGTAGAGAAATCACTATTTACTATCTCGATCTCAATTTATGTGAAGTGCATGCTTTTCCTTTTAGTATGTTCTAATTTATATGATTCACTTCCCTTTTAATTAGGTTATGCCAAAAAGAACAACATTTTTTATATTGAAAAACAATTGTAACTTTAAACTTCCTATTTTACCTAAGTGAGATGATTTTAACCTATAAAATTATCTATGGCTTGTTTCAGGCTATAAGTTTCTAAAATCTTTTTCCTCTTTAAACGTTGTACTCAATCAAAATGCATCACATACCTTGAAATAAAGAGAGTATTATTTAATTTTTTGCCTTTTTCACCACCACTCTTCGCTTTGCTTTACTTATTGTGAACTCCCATGAAATTCATCCTTTATATGTATGATTGGTGGCACTTATTGGAAGATCTGTCTCCTTCCTATATGCCTACACTCCTTTTTCTTTCTCCTGCCTTTTTTTTTCCTTTTAATATGTTGACTTTTAGTAACAAGATGAATCATAAAAGTATTACTTCCACAGAATTGAGAAGGTAGAGCCAATACTAAAAGTTGACCACCAATAATCAGAGCAACTTGAATAGAATTGGCCTTTATATGCGCCTTTCATGTGTTTATTAGTCGTGATATATGTTTGTGGTAATAAATGAAAGATACATAGACAATCTCAGAAACAAATGGCTTGCAAATAAAGTAAGACCACTTTGGATAATAGGTTCAGTCTCAATCAATGCTTATTTTCCAAATTAAAGAAATACTAGTCCATTTAACGTGATAAGAAATTTGAAAATCTACAAATTCCATTTTTGCATTAATTAGGTTGACGACGATCTTCACTAATATTATAGGTGTTTACCTTAAGAAGAGTACAGTTAAATTTGTTTGTGGTTTAAAGGATACGTGAATTGATTTGTTATAAATACTGAATGAATAACTGATAATAATTAGAAAATTAAGTCAATAAGTCCATTTAAAGCAGAAATGAAATAACTGAGCGTGGACTTGTAAGATCTTCGGAGAGAATTCTTTGATAAGTTTTCCTCCGGTGGAGCACTGGCACGCTTTAGACTTTGATAAATAAGTGTTGATCCGGAGCAAAAGAATAATAAAAATATGCAAATTATAAAGACTGGATTGTATAAATCAGTGTAAGAAGTCGTATTTTGATGCTCTTTTACAGCGTGGCCTATTAGGCTCCTTTTATAGTTGCAATCCTCAGCATTGAGCTGCAGATCAATTCTAATAATGAGTAATAATAGAAAATAAATGCTACTTTAATTCGAAAGTGTAACGTTTGCTACGAATCTGAACCGGTCATGTAACGTTAACCTTCCACAAATGACCCGAACCAACTAGCCCAGAAGGGTTGCTCTGGGTTTATTCGAGGCTTCCTGTTTTGACCAAACAAAATAACTAAGCAACGTTTTAACTCCAACTGCCACGTGTTCCATTCCCATCATGACATGTGTTAAGCTATATTTTGCTATGTATAGAGATAGTGCCCCCCCCCCCCCCCCCCACACTTCTTGGTGGAGAAAAGTGACACCAGGGAGTGGATTTGAAATGTCACCGAGTCAATCCTTACCTAATGGTGGGAAAATGAATCGTCCCGACGGTTTATTTCAAAAAACAACTGTCAAATCCGAATTTAATGCTACTACTGCGAAACGCCGGCAACCTTTCAGTCATGGTGATTGACATAAAGTTGTCGTTCATAGAAAAATGTGTCTCTTAGAATACCAATCGATTCACCTTCCTTAGCTGGATATGAATAAGGCAAGTGATCAACCTAAATTTAATCAAATCCTTTTTTTCCTTATACGAAAAAACTCCTTTGAATCCTTCATTGTTTTCATCTTTTCCTTCCTTGTAAAGACCCTGCCATGTCTGTGTCGCGCCCCAAACCCGTCTCTGGACGTAACAGGCATTCGATGCTATGAACAACACCGGAAGCACCTTATGAATTTATAACAAAAAGTCCCTATATAACAATATTTTATTAATGGCAAAAGTCATAGATAGCCCCCTAAACTTTGCCACATTTTCCTCTGAGATACCTAAACCGAGGGTTGTACTGCAACCAGCCGCCGCACCACCACCCCCAACCGCCGTCCCCCCACCCCACCAATAATTTATTTCTTTTTTCTTCTCTTATTTAGATCTACCAATGTCTTTATAAGACCCACCAACCTTTAATGAAAGGTGAGATGAAAAAAAAAGTCATAGTAATGGTAAATCTCCATTTTTTCCGATGAACAAGATGGTAATGTTACTTTTCAGATCTAAAAAGGACAAAAAAAATGGTGGTAAGAAATAACATCCAATTCACAAATTAATTTTATATACATAATTAAAAGAAATGAATTGTTATAATGAAGAGGAAGAAGAGAAAAAAAAAAGAAAAAGAAAGAAGAAGATGAAGAGAACTGAACACAGTGAAGAAGAAGAGAAAAAAAAGAACGTACAGTGGGGTGCGGCTGGGGGGGGGGGGAGGTGGGTTAAATGAATTGTTATAATGAAGAGGAAGAAGAGAAAAAAAAAAAAAGGAAGAAGAAGATGAAGAGAACTGAACACAGTGAAGAAGAAGAGAAAAACGTACAGTGGGGTGCGGCTGGGGGGGGGGGGGGGAGGGAGGTGGGTTATTTTTTTATTAATTTATCTATTAAATTTTATTTAAAAGAAGTAAAGTTTTAACCAAAAAAAAAATTAAGGATGAAAGGGCTATCACGCGCCCAATAAAAAGTGTAATCAATTGCTGCGCCACGTAAGCGCCACATAGGCAAAAGGTACCCAATAGGTACAACCCTCGGTTTAGGTAGCCCAGAGGAAAATGTGGTAAAGTTTAGGGGGCTATCTATGACTTTTGCCTTTATTAATTAATCCAAACAGTTATAAATAGCTTAAATAAAATCATGATCACGACTATGAAATCAAACAGCGAAAGTCTAATATACATGTAACGTCATAAGAGTGTAGCAATACTCAATGAGTCAAACGATGACTTCAATACTACCCACAGTAATAACGTCTATCTATGGAGCTTTTAGGATCAATAAATGAATAGTCTAAACTTCGAGGCGCAGCCCGGAAAGGTATAAGCAATAACTTAGATAGAGGGTGACCCACAAACAAGCATGTGGGCTCACCAATAAATCTGGAAGGCAGCAAGTTCTCCTACTCCGCACATATATCACAAACATGCTCCTCAATGTTACCTAACACACCATAAAAAACAACAATAGTATGCCTGAGTACTGGGTACTCAGTGAGTGTCTAAGGGCAATAGTAAACAAAGTAAAATAAGATAAATACAATTCAAAAATTGTATCAATGAAAGAAAATTCAACTCCAGAGATATAGTAAGCCAATAACCTTAAAGAAGTCATCAGAGAATCCAACAACGAAGAACATATCAAATTAACTCATTACCGTTTATCGTGTCAAGTATTTCACTTACGAACTCAATATCACCACAAGTCACTCACAGGCAAAAAAATATCAACGACTCAATACTCCGGCTAAGAAGCCACAGAGGCTAATTGTCCTCTAGACTAGCACAACAGTAGATGCACCGAGCTGCATGCCTCAGAGGTTAATCATCCTCTGGACTGACACAGTAATAGATGCATTGGGCTAGGAAGCCTTGGAGGTCAACCATCCTCTGGACTAACACATTAATACTAGTATCGATACGTTAGGATACATAACAGCTAATCGTCCTCTGGACTAGCACAGCTTGCCCATACAGGCCCAAACACAAACAAAGATACAAATCATAGCATATCAGCCAAATCATCAATCATGGCTTAGAGCCGAATATCACGTCTCAAGTCATCATCTCAGAATAGAGGTATTTCAAGTCATAACCAATTAGAAATATTATTCAACTTTATTATTCAATTTAAAGTTCAAGAAACCCATTCAATAGCAAAAACAAGTTTAAGGTCCAACCTTTAGAAAAAAGAGTTCAATCAACCAATAATGGGAAAAAAAGAGTTTCCCAAAGTAGTATAGTTCGTATAAGGTTCGATGCGCGCTTGACCCTACACATGCATAACCTTGTCTAAACGAAATCATCTTTAATTTCGAAAGAACTTCCACCAAACAAGTGTTTCAATCATGTTCATATTCCAAAGAAAGATTTCAAGTCACGAACAATCGTCTACACATTTCAAATAAGATAACATATCATCTACCCTTTTCAAACAAGATAACATACTTTAAAAAGAAGGTTTTTGAAAAGTAGACATACCTCAATTTCCGCTAAAAGCGAGCAAACGGATTCTTCCAAGTTCAACAATTGTTCTACAATGGTTATTAATAGAAAAGTTTACAACTTTAACCAATTCTAGGGATTTCTAACCTTATTCGAAAAACTAGGGCTTTTCTAGCTTTAAAAACTTGTTTTTGAATCCTTATGTGAATTTTTAGTGAATTCTAACCTTGTAGTATGCTCTACACTAGTCCAAACCTCATTAATAATCCAGAAAAATCAGAAATCTTAACTTTTAGATGAAATTCCACAGCCCCTTCTTCTCATTTCTTGAGTTTTCAAGAATCTAGGGTTTAGGAAGATGAACTAATGTCAAAGAGGATTGAATTTGGTGTAGAATTGATAAAGAAGGATTAGGAACTCACCTTAGGGTTTGAGATAGGTTTCTAGGGTTCTTTTCCTCCAAAGAGTCGTCCAAAAATAAGTGGGGAAATGTTTTACGAAGTTAGGCTTTTATAAAATTCGAAAAAAATCGCTTCAGGCATACAATGGCCTGGCGCAGCGCGGCGCATGGAGCGTTGCGGCCATGCAGTGCTCGGTATCTTTTTTGACAGTCTCAAAATTTTGAGTTTTCTGGAAACTTGGCCTAGTGCGCGGGGCCCGGAGGCGCGCAGGGCGACGCGTACGCCTAATTTCTGACTACACCGACGATGTTTAGTAAAATGGATATAACTCCTAGCACAGAGTTCCGTTTGAGCTCCACTATATATGGCTGGAAAGGTATTTCAAAGACCTATAACTTTAAAGTTTTGATGTTTCTCATATTCCTAACTTAACTACCCCACAACTAGTCATAAGTGAGGACTACCTCAGATTTACACGAATTTAAGAACTCTTATGAACTTCACTATTTGATTTGACTTCAAAACGACTATCTTTCACCCGAATTCATCCCGAAAGGGTTCATATAACTAAAATTTCATCTTAATACCAATTTTACACATTCACGCCTAACCCGAATTTATGTTATGTTATAGTCTGCTTCCTAATCCTACTGATCGTTCCTCTCATAATGTTACTCCATCTCCTGAACGTCATTATAGGAAAGCCCCAATCTTACCAACAAGCCAAGAAATTGATCTCAATTCGTTTGCCGCTTATATTCTTCCTGCTGGGTTTAAGTATCATGAAGATTTTACCGCCGTCGATCACCATCAATCTGTTGAAGAGATTGACTCTTTTATAACTACTGAAACTATCCCCACAGTTCATCAGGATTGTAACTTCACACCCGAAGTTGAAATTGCTGTTGTTAACCTCGAAACCAGGATGAACCACCACTAAAAAAAAAAACAGCGTTTAGCGACACACATATTTTGTCACTAGACAGCATATTTCCGTCGCTAAACTAGTTTGGTGACAGATTAGCGACAAATTCAAGTTTGTCGCTAAAATGCTCGTAGCGACGAAAAACACAAATCCGTCGCAAGACTAGCGACGGAATATATCCGTAGCCAAGTTTAGAAACTGTCGCTATTTTGACTAATTTTGTCGCTAAAGTTCATAACGAAATTCGTTGTTTGTTATTAATAGCGACAGAAGCGTCCGTCGCTAGTTTGTCGCTAATCATTTTATAGCTAATTCTCCCTAATTTTGGCGACAAAAATCTTTTGTTGTCAATCTGTCGCAAGATTTAATTTTATGAAAAATATCCGTCGCTAATATTTTTAATATTCTTTTTATTTATAATTAAAAATATATCCTATTCAAGCATATTACATGAACGCTTAAATACACTTAATTAAAGTAACCGATATTCATATATATTAATATTCAACAAGGTCCAAAAGATAAAGCACAATGCATATAATTGTATCGTTAAGTACAAACCATCCACAAACACCACCAAATCCAAACAAAATAGGCTAACTATTGTGAGGCTGGAGTGTCACGGGTCAAACAAAATAGGCTAACTATTTCCTGGTCTAAGCAATATTCCGTTAAGTCCTCCTGCATCTTCTAATCAAATTGGGTAGTGGGTTATGGCATATCAACAACATCCATTAGTTCCAGGTTCGGGTTACTTTACTAGGGGTAGTGGAATTCCATTCTTTAATCATCAGAACCCAATGCATGAACCTCATCAAAGTTAGCAGCAGTAGGAGAGGTAGGAACTGTAGGTGTCACAACTGATGGGTGGTTGGTAAGATCAGTATTTGGCTGATGCGAGGGCGAAGAAAATAATCCTCGTACCCGCTTAACGATCATAGGAACTATATGCTCTGTTAATACAGGAATCAAACGCATCACAAACTCATCCAGATTTCCTGTTGGTGTTGATTGAGCATTCGGAGGTGCTCCTGAAGATGTAGCATCGAATCCAAAAGAATCACGGAGATTCTGCCCATACTAGCATTTTGCTTGAGATCCAAGAATATATACTCTTCTTTTCTTTTCTCCTCCCGCGGCTTGATAATATGCTTGGCACTGATCAACATCAGACTGAGTCAATGTTTTTTGTTGTAATATTTCCTGATATTTTTCCTGTAGAAGAGTTTAATAATTAATGAAATTTAAATATTAAAGATTTTTTTCCATCTGTACAGTCATGTCGTAGTAAGTTACTTTCAAAAGAGAAGTGGAGATCGTTTTATTACTTTTTCTCAAACCATAACAAGCCCAGTTTACAAAGAACATGCATATACAAACAGTGCAGATTACTTGGTTTAGTTTGGTCCTAAGTAAAGTATTTACGCAAATCAGCCATAAGAAATAATAGTAGAAGTCTAGCAGAAGTACCACCTAGTTTTCTACAGCACCAGTTTCTCAAAAAAAAAAAAAAAAAAAAAAAAAAAGCACCACCTGATTTTCTGCCCTTATCGTAGTTGATTTACTTCGTTTGCATAAGTCATGTTCAAGTAGAAGCTTGCACTAGAACATAAAGCTGCCTTCAAACATATTTGGGATATTATCATAAGACAACTACTTGAGAAGATCAAATAATGGAAAGTGGCTTCTCGCATTTGTACGGATATCATAACATTTACTTGGTTCTGTTATTTTCTTTGTGCTTAGGATGGAGACCTTATGCTTATTTTCGAGAATTGTAGAGTTCCGTTGTAGCACACAACATGTCCACCCTACATAAGTCTAATGGAGTATTACAATCACTATGACCTGCGGTGGAATCGGATAAGCCATCTGATGCAACCACCAATGCTTTTGAGGATGTGGAGTCACACAGTATGTGAGACCATGACTTGTAAAAAGAGGTTTCTCTAAGCATGAAAAAGAGGTTTCTCTGAGCATGCTGGTACCTAGCTTTTAATTTTTTGCATAGAGCAATTTTGTAAAAATTCTTAATGATAAACTTTTATGTTATCTCTTCAATTTATGCTAAAACCGAAACCCTCTTAGAGTAAACACTACTCCATGAAAACAAAAATGAGAATCAAGAATGTCAACTAGATATGCTTTGTTACTTCAAATCAGTAGAAGTGCTCTTTGAAGTAAATATTTGATAGGTTGTTTTAATTTTTTTTGCAGATATACCAGTTAAAAAAAAACAAAAAAAAACTAATATAGATACTCCACAAAATATACGCAAAAACCTCTAAGATTTAAGAAATCAAACATGTATTCCTTGAACACAAAAAAATCCCTATCTAAGAAAAAATAACAGTTGTTCTAGGAGAGAATAGAAGTGCACAGGTATGGTAAACAATAAGGACAACAGAAAAAGTTGACTTACATGTACGATTCGGGATTTCTCACCAACAAAAGATGTTCCATCATGACCATGTGTATGGACGTGCAAATGCATCTCACTTGGTGTTGGATGTCGACCCTTTTCAACAGCCTATACAAAAGTTACTCAATTCAGAAGATTGGCAAAAGAAATTTTTGTGTACAATTGAGATTGATAACATAGAGAAAATATTAGTCTATGTTCATTCATCATATAACTCATGGATTCTTCAATCACCCCATCTGCTCTTCTTTGACTTGTGAACCAAAAACATTGATTTCCATCCATGTCTCATATCTACAACTACAACCAACAATTTTTGCCTCATATCCCATTCTGAAGAGACAAAGCATCTCGAAATTTTCAATTATATATGTGGTAATGTAGCGTTCATGTACTGCCAATTCATGTAGCATCAAGATTGAGTTCCTACCTTTAAGTCTAAAAGTAACACAACTAAAATTCCTTCAACCAACTGCTACCTTCTGTCATACCCCATTTTAATCCGGGTTAAAGTAGAAGTACGACATATTGAAGATTCCTGTTTTTTGTTTATTTTAAGGAGTCGCCACCTAATTATTTATGGTGAATTAGGACACCTAAAGTTTATTAAAGTTATTTTCTAAAGTTAGCTTTGCTTAAGGTTTGCGAAACTTAGGATTCTAGGTAAGGGTTCAATTAGTCTAAAGGAAAGGTATTAGGCATCCTTTAAGACCCATTAACAATGGTTAACCGACCGGACTAAGATTTAATTAGGCTAAATGTAAATGTAGCATTATAGAAAAAAAATGATTTTTTTACGAATATTGATGAAGTTGTTTAAAGTAAAACTGGTAATTGCATAAAAGAGTTTAGTTAAAATAAACTAAAAGAAGCGGAACATGCAATGTTTATATGTATTTGGAAAAGACGAGTTATGCCGACTCACGAATTAAAAGAGTTAATGAAAACATTAATGTTAATAAATTTTAAAAGTTTCATAGAAGAAACTATTAGTTTAATGTATATTGTGCGAAGGTTGTTTCAGATGTGGATTTCGAGTGTTGAAAAGAAACTAAAGTGAAAGAGTTATCCGTTGAAACTAGTTTGCCCTTTTATTTCTTAGAATAAGCTAACGTTAGTGTAAAATTTGTGACGATCTAAACTTCTAAGATAGTAAGCATAAATTATGGTTCCTTTAGCCAAAAAAATATATAGTCATGCTACTTTGAAAATCAACTATTCTAAAAGATAAATATTATAGATACAATAAATAATTTTTTGACATAAACTAATGAAGCTAATTGTTAGTTTTCTCTTTGAATTAACTACCCATTACTAAAACTAACCACATTAATTCCCTATGATTCATCTAAACCAAGAGACAAAAATAAGATAAGGCAAATCACAATACACAACAGATAATAAAAAATGAGGTAGAGAAGAAAACAAAATCAAATGGATTGGCCCATTTCCGGAACTGCTGCTGCGGTCTGTTTTGCTATTGGGCTTAGCCCAGATTTTTGTCTTCTTAATGGGCTGCGAACAGGGAAGAGCAAGGGAAAATTTTATGTTGGGCTCTTAGCCCAACTCCGAGTGCAGGGGATGAACAAATGTCTCAGGCTCGCATACGATGGTCATGCATAAAATTGAAAGCAAAGTATTAGTATACGATCAACGGATAACATTAAACATGTAAGGTGTAAACTCAAACAAATCAACAGGTTGTATACATACTGTGTATATTTTGGTATAT
Source organism: Lycium barbarum (assembly GCF_019175385.1). Classification (NCBI taxonomy): domain Eukaryota; kingdom Viridiplantae; phylum Streptophyta; class Magnoliopsida; order Solanales; family Solanaceae; genus Lycium; species Lycium barbarum. Next base: position 106,330,625 of record NC_083343.1, read on the forward strand.
TTTAAGTATACCTTATGTATACATAGGTATACAACCTCAGTGCCTTAACACCATTAGAGCGTTTATAACATTTAAAGCACACATTCTGCCCAGTAGTGGCAGTGCACATTGCAAGAAGAAATTACATAAGATACTAAGGCAAACGATATCTGCCTAGCAGTGGCTGCAAGTGAGGAAGGAAACGAGGATCTTCTAAGGCTTCTCCCATTCAGACAACTTCTGTGAATTTTTGTCCCATCATACCTATCATTTTCTCATAAAATACGCCAGCCTGGCATTCAATGAAAGTAGTAGTCATTTCTCTATCATTCATCGGAGGTTGAACCCTGGCCGCTTCTGACCTCCAGCGTAACGCATACTCGCGGAACGTCTCAGTTGACTTCTTGGTTAACTTAGTCATGTAGACTCTATCTGGCGTGATATCAGTGTTAAAACGAAATCTGTCCATAAAGTCTTGCGCCATGTCACTCCAACCACGCCATTTACGGACGTCCTGTTGTGTATACCAAGTAAGAGCCTCACCAGATAAGATTCTTATGAATAGCTTCATCCTTATATTTTGGTCTCTACCTACTCCAACCAGTTTGTCACAATAGGCCCTTAAGTGTGTATGAGGGTCACCTGTTCCGTTAAACGTATCAAATTTCGGAGGTTTGTAGCCTATGGGAAAATCAACGTCAGGCTGAACACACAGATCTTCGTATTCTACGCTCTTGCTTCCCCTGGCAACTTGAAGGTTTCTCATTGCTTCTTTGAGACTGTGAATCTCTTTTAGCAACATATCGTCTGCCCTTGCTTTTGCTTCTTTTTCCATTTCCTCGTATTGATCCACCTCGGGTTGGAACCTGACCGTTACTGGGTTGGTAAAGGCTTGTGTTTCCGCTGCATATACCGGAGGCACATACTGTGTATTTGGAGTGACAAAATGTGCCCCTTGTAGATGCTGGGTTGGATAAGTTTGGACGGTGGGGGTGTTTTGGACTGGAGGTGGTGTGTTATAAGTGGTGTTTGTAGGTGGTTGATTTGGTAGGCTTAGAGGATTAGTTGTAGGTGGTGGATTAGTGTTGGTGGGCAAAGTAACATAGGGAGTGTGAACTAGCGATTGACTTGGTGGGTTGACGGGTGGTGGATTAGGAGTAGCATAGGTAGTATAGGTGGGTGGTTGATTTTGTGGAGGAGTATAGTTAGTGTAAGTGGGTGGTTGACTTTGTGGGGGAGTATAGGCGGATGATGAATTTGGTGGATTTGCGGGGGTGATCGGAGGTAAGTTGTTGTTGGTAGGTGCATTGTTTTGTGGAGGAAAATGCTCAGGAACTGGAGATTCGAGTGATGGGAAACGAGGTGGGTTTGGTGTAGTATTTCTAGGTTCAGGAGGCGGACTTTGGAGTGTGATGGATAAATTGTTCAAGTCCCTAACCCGATTCAGTTCTCCACGTAGATCCTCAATTTCTTGAGGCAGGCGGGCGATATGTTCATCACGTTGAATAGTAGTTCCATGTTTAGAAGTCTCGGGGGGATCACCAGAGATCACGATGTTTTCCACACCAGTTGAAATAGGTGCGGCCGGATCAGACATAGTAATTTCATTTCCTTGAACAGCCCAACTACGTTCAGGTAACGATGACGTCTTTGACCTTGTGATGTAAGGATGGTCGGCCATCGAGAGTCAACACGAATCAACTCTTTTGTTGGGAATAAAAATAAAAAGAAACACAATAGTGTAAATGGTGTCAGTCTCATAACATATCTAGGTAAAGTCATGATCATGTAAAGTCAAGTAAGTCATGTAGCAAATAATTCGTCAAATAAAGTCAAACAAGTTGTCAAACAAATGTAAATGATTATAATAATAACGCGTCCTAATATGCATGTGACCTCTTTGTGCCAGAGGTAGGCCTAACGTTTGTTTGAAGGGTAAAGTGTGCCATAATACGTCATCCCGTTGCTTTGATTAATTTAAACAATTTCTATTTCCCCAAAATAAAGTACAAAAGTAGTGTAATATTTATTACATGTCAAATGAATACAACATAAAATGTTTCCTAATCTAAGTAAAGTAAATACAATTTCCTATGTCTAAATTTCAGCTCCGTTTTGTGATGTCATTGATCTTCGTCATTCATTGTACTCCAATGCAAATCCATACCTGTCATAGAAACGTTAGTCATTCCCTCCCTCCTAAAGTTTAATTAATTAGAGCAAATAGTCAATATTTAGGCACAACTATCCTTCAAACATGCATATAAAGTATGATTGGTGTCACTCGGGGTCGTGAACCCGCTTGGACGTTTGGGTAAAGTCGTCTAATGGGTTTAATACACCAAGGGTATTAAACCTCCTAGGTCATGAGATGTATGCTCCTAATAAAGGTGTTGGTTTAGCTCTATCTTAGGCTGACTAAGAGTTGGTTTCCTATGACGCAAGGTTCCCCCAAGTGGACAACTTGGGAGTGGAAAGTCCGTGGCCGTCGACTGCACCGCCGATCGACTAAATCCACAAGATCAATCCAACTAAAGGGGTAATTTAGTAGTGCACGGGCGCGAACCGCGAAGCCGTTTTAAGTGTGTGAATATGTGTGAGTTTTCCAGGAGTGGAAGAAATATGAACGGAATGACAGTTTTATCAAAGCAAGTAACACATAAGCAGTTTATATCAAACAAACAATTAATAGCATTTAAAAAACAGTTAACAAACAAATAAATTAATTACAATAAGCACACAAAGCCTATTTAAACTAAGTCCGTTATGGTTAGAACCTAGGTAGAGTTCCCCAGCAGAGTCGCCAAGCTGTCATACCCCATTTTAACCCGGGTTAAAGTAGAAGTACGGCATATTGGAGATTCCTGTTTTTTGTTTATTTTAAGGAGTCGCCACCTAATTATTTATGGTGAATTAGGACACCTAAACTTTATTAAAGTTATTTTCTAAAGTTAGCTTTGCTTAAGGTTTGCGAAACTTAGGATTCTAGGTAAGGGTTCAATTAGTCTAAAGGGAAGGTATTAGGCATCCTTTAAGACACATTAACAATGGTTAACCGACCAGACTAAGATTTAATTAGGCTAAATGTAAATGTAGCAATATAAAAAAAAAATGATTTTTTTACGAATATTGATGAAGTTGTTTAAAGTAAAACTGGTAATTGCATAAAAGAGTTTAGTTAAAATAAACTAAAAGAAGCGGAACATGCAATGTTTATATGTATTTGGAAAAGGCGAGTTATGCCGACTCACGAATTAAAAGAGTTAATGAAAACATTAATGTTAATAAATTTTAAAAGTTTCATAGAAAAAACTATTAATTTAATGTATATTGTGCGAAGGTTGTTTCAGATGTGGATTTCGAGTGTTGAAAAGAAACTAAAGTGAAAGAGTTATCCGTTGAAACTAGTTTGCCCTTTTATTTCTTAGAATAAGCTAACGTTAGTGTAAAATTTGTGACGATCTAAACTTCTAAGATAGTAAGCATAAATTATGGTTCCTTTAGCCAAAAAAATATATAGTCATGCTACTTTGAAAATCAACTATTCTGAAAGATAAATATTATAGATACAATAAATAATTTTTTGACATAAACTAATGAAGCTAATTGTTAGTTTTCTCTTTGAATTAACTACCCATTACTAAAACTAACCACATTAATTCCCTATGATTCATCTAAACCAAGAGACAAAAATAAGATAAGGCAAATCACAATACACAACAGATAATAAAATATGAGGTAGAGAAGAAAACAAAATCAAATGGATTGGCCCATTTCCGGGACTGCTGCTGCGGTCTGTTTTGCTATTGGGCTTAGCCCAGATTTTTGTCTTCTTAATGGGCTGCGAACAGGGAAGAGCAAGGGAGAATTTTATGTTGGGCTCTTAGCCCAACTCCGAGTGCAGGGGATGAACAAATGTCTCAGGCTCGCATACGATGGTCATGCATAAAATTGAAAGCAAAGTATTAGTATACGATCAACGGATAACGTTAAACATGTAAGGTGTAAACTCAAACAAATCAACAGGTTGTATACATACTGTGTATATTTTGGTATATTTGAAGTATACCTTATGTATACATAGGTATACAACCTCAGTGCCTTAACAGCATTAGAGCGTTTATAACATTTAAAGCACACATTCTGCCCAGTAGTGGCAGTGCACATTGCAAGAAGAAATTACATAAGATACTAAGGCAAACGATATCTGCCTAGCAGTGGCTGCAAGTGAGGAAGGAAACGAGGATGTGGACTGCTTATCAGCACAAGGGGGCAGATTGAATGCAGCTCAAGTACTCACCATGACAAGTAGAGTGAAAGCCATAATGGAAGCACATTAGACAAGTAGTAGTAAATGAAAAGAATGAGGCATGGATGTGGGATGCACATGGGCAATCAGCGAGCACAATGGACAATGAAAAAGGCTTTAAAAAAACCTAAGGTTCAATACCCTGGTTTGGTTCAAATAGAATATCTCGCATTTGTCGATGACATAATAACCTTAATTATTAAGAAGAAGGTAACTAAATCCAGATAGGTGTATCAATATATGCAAGTACCAACAAAGGTCGAGTTCAAGACAGTAGAAGTGTCAACATGTTTTCTAAAACAGTCCAATTAGCAGGCAAGTGGGTGCAGAGATCAGGAGGAGATGACAATGCAAGCAGATTTGGAGGCATAAAGATGGCACGAGAAATGGCCCTTTCAGTTAAAATTAATGAAGTGACAAGAGTATGTGGAAATATACAGAATTCATATGAGGCAAGCAAAGGAAGAAGCAGTAAACAGTAGTGGCAGAATTAGTGCAGGGGATTGATAAATTTGGGTTGTTAGCAAAGCAAGGCACAAGTAGCAATTGTAACATGTAAATTGGCAGAAATTTGAGAGTATAACATGATCTTAAGGTTAAAGGTAAACTATAACAATCAAGCAGCAAAATTACAGATAGCTCCTACTGGTCCTTATGAAAGTTAACTTAAATAATCTTTAAGCATGATATTGTATCACATCAGCTTCACAATAGAACACAGAGAATAAGATCTTGAATCAAACTATAAGTGGGAAACAGGGCAGGTTTTAAGCACAATTCATCATAGAGTACATCTGAGAATACATTTTAGACTATAAAGTAGGAAGAAAGGATCATATTCTACTCTAAACCAAACAATTAAAAATATCAAAAGAAACACCTAATGACTTGAAGAGATCATCTGAACTGTCATTTATTTCCTTGAACAAAAAGGGTCAAGAGAAAATGACGAATGGGTATATTACAGCCACTTGACCGAAAAAAACGAAGGCTGGAAAGATTCAAATAAAAGCAGCAAAGTAGAGCTTAAAGAGAATGTTTTGGGACTTGAGGGTTAGGCAAACCTATCAAAATGTAGTATCTATTCTTTTTATAGAAAGAACCAGTAAGCAGCTAATCCATCCTTCAAGGCATAGCATTTTTTATCAAAGTAGGAATATTTCATAGCACACAAACAGATAGCCACAGTTCATAGTAGACTGACTAAAATCTTATCAAACATGACTGAATATCCAAGTACATTTTGTAACATAGAAAGCAAAAGAAATGGGGATAAAAGTTACCTGAACAAAGACAAGAATAATTGTGGAGAGAGAGTGAATTTCTAAGCACTTTCAGAATTTCTACTAGCAAAAAATTCTGCAATTTGTAATTTTTTTTTTATCCAACCTCTAATTTTATGTTTCCATTGCATAAGATCCTTAGATTCACGCCCAATTTGTTGGATTGGAAGCAAAAAACTCACATTATAGAAGAATAGAGCAAGAGGTAAGGTTTTTGAGAGAGGAGCTAATACGAGGTATGTGAGCAGATTTGTGCCCTAAATAAACTTAAATCCACATAGCGACAGATATAGCTACGGATCTAAATTTTGTCTCCAATAATAACTTTAGCTATTTTAGTTTTAAACATTTAGCGACGAAATTTTCCGTCCCAACGAATTCGAAAATGTTTTGATAACTAAAATAAGAACAGCGATGGATTATTTGTCGTTAAATCCGTCGCCACTTTTTAGTAATTTTTGTCGCCCCGTTTCGTCGTTAATTTTGTAGGTAAATTTAGGCGTCAAAATTTCTCGCCAATTTTTAGCAACGAATATATATTTTTGTCGCTAATCCGTCGCTATATTTGATACTAATTATTTTGTAGCTTATTATGCGACAAAATTATAAATTGGTCGCTAATCCGTCGCTATTTAGCTACAGATTATGGTTTGTCGCAAAAATCCGTCGCTAAACGTTTTTTTTTTGTAGTGGGCTTCTCCATGGTATACACATATCTTTTTATGATAGGTTTCAAGATCCCAATTCCCGAGATCATTAAAGACTTCTGTAGCCGATACCGAGTTTGTATCGGCCAGGTTGCTCCCCAAATTTGGCGCCTTGTCTATTGTATTTAACTTTTGGCTGACCAAGTAGGAGTTACATTTTCCCTTGATCACCTGATGCACTTGTATGCCCCCCGGGTTTTTTGAGGAGGATTAGTACACCTATATCCTCGTGGAAGATGTTGTCTACTCAACTCGGAGGATGACGCTGATCGGGAATGCCTTCATAGGTTTGTGATGATCCGGACCAGCCACCCGAGCGATTTCCGAAGGCGTGGAATAATGCTCGTAAGCCCTTCACTGGAATTCCCCCTTTCTCTCTTTTTATTATACCACTGCTATATGCCACTCCCAATATGACTCGATCTTGGAGAAGCATGACCTCCGATTGGTGGAGGGGAAAAAGTCACGATAGGTGAAACTCAATTTTATTAGTTGTGTATGGCTTCACGTCTCTTCTTTCTTCCCTTTTTTTACTCACCCTCTCCTTGCAGGCCTTCCTGCGAGACAGAACACATCTCGGAGAGTCCCCACTCGAAAAGCCACCTTGTTAAATATTGTTAATGCCACTTCCTCCAGCCGAAAACGTAAGCCAAAGAATGCATCCACTTCCGTGGCAGGACTTGGTTCTTGAATACGGACCCGATGCTGGCTTATACAAGTGTGTAGCAAAGCACAACAAGGTGCTCAACCCAAGGTGGTTTTTATTGATAATTACGATGAGCAGCCATAGGTTGGTGGTCCCCAAGATCCTTTGCCTGATGGTTCCAGCAACACATTCGGGGATCCCAAGGTTTCTCTCGCCTAATTATGTACGGGAAACCCTGTTGCCCCAGTTTGCGAACCTTCACAAAGGAGTTTTATTCTCCCATTGAAACGAGAACTTCGGGCTCATCTCCACCTCCCAAACCTCCGGTTGCTAGCTTGGAATCTTCACTGGCTCACCTCGCCAACTTGTTCCTTCAAGTATTTATTCTGCCTTCCTAATAAATTTTTTTCGTAAGTCCCCAGTGTTCCTGGTTGACCCCTTAACTATCCCTCTTTCAAGGTCACGTGGGTGCTACCTCTACTGCAGAATTTGTACGGTCCATATCTCCCTCTCGTGGCAAAGTCAAAATCTAAGAGAATAACGACCGTTTGAGGTTTGAAGTAGAAAGGCTCCAGGCTGAAATTCGAGATTCTTATTCCCTCCAGGACTCTTTGAGAATGCTCTTAGAAGATGCGGCCAACTTGCTAAGAGACCGGGAGAATTCTCTTCAAATTCTAACTTCCTCATATGTGGGTCTTCAGAACAAAGAAACCAGGCTCAAGGATGATTTGAATAACATCCGGAGTTAACTTTCTAGTGTTGAGGTTTCTTGGGATCGCCTTCGATCCCCATGCCAAAAATTACTACTCCGTCATGATTTAGCCATTATAGAAACTCGAAGGGATACACTCGAAAAGGCAAGTGCCCCTGACTTTGAGCTTCCTACGTCGCTGCTTGAGGCAGAAACTGACTTGGAGGTTGCAGAGATGGCTATCGAGGACATCCAGGACCCTGAGGAGAATGGACCGGAGAGTGAAGACTCTGGGTCATCACCTGCTCCTGGAGCTGCTCCGGATACTTAACCTTCGTATTTGTTCTTAACTTATATAATAGAACTGCTATCTTCCCCTCCTCTTTTTTCTTTCAGACAATAGTTGGTTTTTATGAAATTTTTCCAAGTTTTGATTTTAAGCCCTGGCGGACCATGGGATCGTACATGCTAGTCCCTTTCGCGAGTTTTTAGTATGGCTAAGTCAATTTCTACGATCCCTGAGCGCGTCCTTAATTTTCAATGAATAATATAACTTTGACGATAGTGTTTTAATCAACCATGTAATCACTCTGCTTTTGAGCTTGTGTAATTATCTTCTTCCTTTTCTCTTCTTTTCTTTTTTGTTTACCCTAGCTACATCAATTCCACAGGCACTTCTCGTACCAACCTCAACGTAAATTGAAGGCGAAGTTGTTGGGAAACAGCCAAAGAAGAGAATGTTTAAGAAGTTTAATTTCTAGATGCACTTCTTGACATGTCTACTGATGGACTTGCCAAGTTCCTTCCTGATCATCCTCGCAGAAGATTCCAGAGGGGTTTGAAGAAGAAAACCATAGCTTAATTCCACCGTGACCTTTTAAGGAGAATTTCTATAATTACAACAATTTTGATGAGAACAGTGAATGCTCTGAATGGTGATTAGTTTGAAACTAGTAACTTGCTGATAGTGATACATTGTAATTTGTATCAGGGCATTTGGGTAAGTTTAGAATGTTTTCATCTCTTTATTCTGTTTTACATTAAGGTAGGACATACATACCAGAGTTATATATATATAAAAAAAAAAAGGTGGGACAAGAAAGTAAGATGATTCTGAAAAATCATGATTACTGAATTAAAAGTTAGAAAACACTTTTTAGAAAAAGTCAAAAGGTATGACAAAAGGCCTTATATAAGTTCTAAAACCAAAAAGGTTACAAATTACAATGTATCAGGCTGATACATTGTAATTTGTAACCTTTTTGGTTTTAGAACTTATATAAGGCCTTTTGTCATACCTTTTGACTTTTTCTAAAAAGTGTTTTCTAACTTTTAATTCAGTAATCATGATTTTTCAGAATCATCTTACTTTCTTGTCCCACCTTTTTTTTTTTTATATATAACTCTGGTATGTATGTCCTACCTTAATGTAAAACAGAATAAAGAGATGAAAACATTCTAAACTTACCCAGATGCCCTGCTTCCAAGGACAAGTTAACTCTTCTAACTTCTGTATATCCGGATGCCATGTTTCCAAGGACAAGTTAACTCTTCTGACTTCTGTATATCCGAATGTCTTGTTTCCGAAGACAAGTAAATTCTTCCAACTCTTTTTCATTTTGAAAACGACTTCCTATCTACGTTTATTCTAAGACGAAGGAATCTTTGTCGTATAATTTTTTTTGATATACACGTGTGACTTCATATACATTTTTGCTACACTTGGGCGTGTTTATTTCTAGTAATTTTACTCGGGTTATTTCATCCCTTATTCTCTTATATTATCATTCGGATTAAATGTTCCAAATGGATAATATTTTTCTTGGGTTTAAATACCTCTTAATTTGCTTATCTGCTATATTGGCCGGGAATAATCCTTCCGACTTAATTTTCTTTTCATGAATAAGGTCTTATAGTTATGCTGATGAATTAGACGTCTCTAATTCAGTTGGACATTCTGTGATTAAGTATAAGCTTATAATTTGTGTATTTTGAGTATATATAACTCTCAATCACAATCTTACTTGAAGAGAAAAAGTCTATTTGACTGATATATTTCTCTTTTATTGTACATGAAACTTCAGGAAATAAGTCCATAAAAAATTTATAACTTTTTGACTAGCCAGCTTAGGCTTGGCTAACAGTCCCCAGTTCTTACAATATTTAACTTTGAGAAAACTGTACCAGCTTTTCGATTTAAAAGCTTTGGCTCCTTATGACCTTTCCTCCGCCAGTCCCCAGTATCTTGCAGTGACTCATCTTCTTCAAAGCTTTTTAAACCATTCCTGATTTCTTGCTACCTCTGATGACTGATCAATCCAATTTATTCAAAGTAACACGTTTTATGTTGTTGCCTCATTAAAAATCTTGCCTAAAAACTCTTTCTTCATTTTTAGGGATAAAAACCCGTCGAAGGGAAAAAGAGTGCAACACGTGTTTTCAAAAATCCTTCAGGTAACCCTCTAATCTTGTTGTGCTCCCAACTTCATTTTTTGTTGGAAACCATTTTCCTCTTGTTCCTGCAATAAATGGTATAACTTCTTAGAAAACATATTCAAGAAGAAATTAAAACTTACCTCAAACGATTCTAATTTGCAGTAACCCTGTTTAAATTTCTTCACTATAACTTTATCTGGCTAGACAATTCTTCGTTCATTCCGTCTATTCACTTCTTGAATCTATTGGTCATTCCTCTATCTTTCCTGTTGGTTTTTTTTTTTTTCTTGCAACTTAACCTGTCTTGAATTTCTTAATTACGTCGATACCGCACATTCCATTCGTCAAAACTCGTCCCAAGGACATACTCTACTCCCTTTGGTGTATGAAATTCTAACCGTTTGATTGAAGCTGCGGCCATAACATTTACATCTTCAATCCAAGGCCTTGCCAATACAACCTTACAATTCATGCCACCATTTATTATCCGAAACTTCATATTCCTTTCACCGCCTCCTATAACAACTAACAATTCTACAACCCCTTTCGCAATTTCTTCAGGCCTAACTACTTCTCCAATTACTTCTACGGATGGTTCTAGCTCACCCATCTTTGCCAACTGATCGATTACTCCCCATTGATTAATATTCATCTCACTCTTCAGAACGACTGCGACACCTGTAACTATACAATTATTAATTATAGCTTAAATTAGCAAATCATCAGAATGGGGTGAGATCTCTCCCTCTCTTTTATCATCCATCGATAACACATTTTTCTACTCGGACTCCAGAGCTCTCTGTCCGTTTACTTCTCGCAACTCATCTCTTTTAACCACGGGAATTGCCTCAGTTCGCATGGGCTCGTCAGTTATCATATTGAACACATGGCGTGGTTCGGTCTGAACCACTTGCTTGACTAAGTTCCTATTCTTTCCATAATTATCCTTGCCCCTATCACTCAAGAATTCTCTTAAGTGACCATCTTTTAATAATCGTGCAACCTCATCCCTGAGGTACCTACAGTTGTAACGATCCGCTAGGTCGTTAGGAGCGTTTTGATCATTTTACCCCTGTCAGTTCATTTTCGAGACTAGGAGCGAGTCTTGTGATAACTTAAAGATTTAGAATTTCGAAGTAAAGGCTTGTGATAGTATGTTGTGCACTTGTTTAAAAACTTGTTTTATTTTCGTTGGGGGGTTGACTTAGTAAATTAGACCTCCGTTGGGGATTCCGCGGCCACGGGTCAGTACGTAGCAGGTTTTACATATATGTGCATGTCTAGTTGTGTATGTAGGACCTCAGATTGATGTTGGGACTTTTGGATGGAAATTTGGCAAAAAACCAGAGGTCGCTAGTTTTGAGGCGACTGCTTCAGCGGATTTCGCCACGGGGGGGGGGGGGGGGGGGGGGGGAGCAGGTCGCCGCCACGAGGATTCGGGTTTAGGGAGAGACCACCATAGCGGTTGTGGACTGCCATAGCGAGACCGCTACGACATGGTCGTGATCGTTATGGCGCGGTTTTGACCGCTATGGCGAGTCTGGCCATTTAATGAGGTCTGTCATAGCAGTGTGTCAGGACGCTATAGCGAGACCGCTGTAGCAGATCTAGTGGCTGCTGCAGCGGTCGACGGGAGACAGAAATCCACTTTTATATTACTGATTTCGAGGCATTGGTCACATAAGTCCAAAAACAGTTTCTAAGAGAGAAAAGGGGCGATTTTCTATAGCCTTGGTGGATTCTTCTTAGAGGGTAAGTTTTAACCATTACTTGTTCCTTTACCTTTCTTCTTTAAGTTTTCTTGGTTAGTTTTAAGGTCCATTAATGGTGGGTGAAAGTTCTAGAACCCTAAATTCATGAAACCCTTATTGAAAATTGTGGAATATTAGTTATAGTCTTGTTTATATCATCTAGAAGTGCAGGCTATCACTTTCTAGAGTGGGAATTGCTTAATTATTGTGAGAATTATATATTGAGACTTAGAATTCCACCAAATATGGGGGGTTTTGCCTAAAATATGATTTGAAGGGTTAAATTGATTAGAATCCTATAAATTAGAGAATTATGATTGTTAGGATTAAGGTTATGATAAATTCACCATTAAAACAATGGCTTCACTATTTGAGAAGGTTAGAAGTAATTGGGTCTTCTTCCCCAATTGTCGTGCTTATTTTGGGTGGATGATCTATTGCTTACTTAGCATTATATTGCTAGACTTTGAGCGTTCCGGGGCGTTACGAAAGGAGAAAGCTCGTGTGGAGTGGTTCATGGCTCCTATTTTGCATTCGAGATAGGTTATGGCTTATTTTAGTTAGACTTTGATTAGCGAAACATATATATTGTGTAGAATTAACGGGAGAAAGCATGATTAGGTCTTCAGACATGGTCTTGGGCTGTATATTACCTAGTTGGTATGACTTCTAATTATGTGGGCATGTCGCCATTACTTTATGTACTGAATAGAAGGTGAAATTGTTGTGATATGGGTAGGAAGGAGTTAATATATACTCGTGCTGTTAATGGTGGATTGTTGCCCTGTTATTATGATTAGGCTTGTTGTCTTAATTGTTGTGTTGTGATACATGTTACACTCATTTCTCTCTTGTTATGTCATTTATCATCGGAGAAAGGAAGGATAATGAGATTAGGCCTGAATCGTGTTGTATAGTTATGATGATATCATGGATGGCATACATTCTCATTTCATATGTATATTGATATTGAATTTTGACTTGATACTGATGATGTTACATGAGAAAATGGAGCACTCTGGTGACACAAGACTTAGTTATGAGGTGTGCTCGCGATATTTGGAAGAAAAAGGTGACATAGACTTTTTATGTTAACTGAGAAGGTTTGTATGATTGATTCCATAGTTGAGTTGATTTATCTAAGTCCTGATATGGCTTATGGCATTGTGACTTGCATTTTCATTGGCATTTGTTTTCATTGATTGATCATGCTTACTTTTGAGTTGATGTTTCATCTCGGGGTTCTAGACTTTAACCATATTTTGAATACTCATCTTGCATACAATATATGTTTAAAAGGCACATCTGACAGGGGGTGACGATGTGGCCTATCTTGTTATATATATAGGCATATTTGACAGGGGTGGGGATGTGGCCTAGTTATGGGCTAGTGATCTGAGTTTAGTTCCAGAGTGAGTGGTACATGGACACCATGGGTCCCCTGCAGGTCATGACTATTGAGAGAAAATTGCCAGTAGCATGTGTGTACAGGTTTAAGGTATTTGACCATTGCATTGCACATCATTACATTGTATTCTGCATCATCACATGATTCTATATTTTGAGTTAGTATGGCCTGTTCGTATCGTTGTGGTGGCATAGATCGGATTACGGAGTAGTGACTTTGCGTAGGTTCAGAACTTGGATGTGTGATTATCGTTTGAGATTATTGAGATCACTCGACAGACCTGTGGTTTAGAAGCTTCATCTTAGGTCCTGATTCGGTTATGGGATATTTTGTTGACCTTGGTTGGGTATTACGTTTCTATTTGTTTATCTTGTTGATTTTATGCTTATATGCATGACCTAATCTTAGTCGGCCTATGATGCTTACCTAGTACGTGTTGTTTGTACTGATACTACTCTTGTTGTACTCTTCTTTTGAGTGAAGAGCCTGTTACTAGTTCCAGTTCTTGTCGTCGAGAGTGATTCGGGTCTACTTGACGGAGATTCTAGGGTGAGCTTTGTCCAAATCTGCAGCCTGAGACTCTTCCTTTGTATATAATTGTCTATTTTGTATTCTTGAGATAGTATTTTTATGCTTGAGGTTTCTACGACATATCAGACTTGTATCTTTGTAATAGTAGCTCTTGTACTAGTCCAGACCAGATTTTGAGGTTATTATTACTTCTACACTTATCATATATATATATATATATATATATATATATATATATATATATATATATATATATATATATATATATATAATTTGAATGTCTTAGCTATATCACTGTTTATTTCCGCATAATTTTTATAAATGACTAAAATAATTTGGGAATGGTTCGCCTACCTGTGGGGATAGTGTAGGTGCCATCACAATTCACGAATTGGGCAGTGAAAACAGTCACCGGTCTGATGATCATGGGTTCCTTGACAATTGCAAAATAAGCTTAAATCCCTCTGGATGGGATCTTATCTCATTGGTCTGGGCCACTTCGCGCCATCAATCTTACTTATTGCTGCGACCAACTTTACTAAATCAACATTGAAATTATATTTCGATAACCTTGAATTTTCAATATTGTTGCAACTGAATCAACTGTTGCAGATTTGGACTGCCATCCTCGTCTATTGAACTGAATCGACCTTTCTGTCATAATTTGGCCTCTCATATTAATTATTTCGGTTCTGTTCTAGTCTTGAACGAGACCTTTCTTGTTGACCATACGAATGATTTCTTTCTTTTCCAAATCTGAAATCGTAATCGGCATTCCTTCTAGACCTGTCATGGTTCCGACACTGACCAGTTGACCCAGCCTGTAACTCGAACTGGTCATCTTCTACTCGAATTTTTGATTCATACCTATTATGAACATCTGCCCATGTTGTAACGGGAAATTCCAATAGGGTTTCTTTCAAATTTAATGAGGCACTTGAACTTTTAGGATTCAATCCTTTGGTAAATGCCTTCGCTGTCCATTCGTATGGGACTTAGCATCGCCTTGGGCAATCTTGAAGAAATCTGCTTTCCTCGCTGACACCTTTTTTGCTCCGGCATGCGCCTTGACAAAAGCATCCGCAAGTATTTCAAAATAACGAATCGAATGCTCCAGAAGCAATGAATACCAAGTCATTGCCCTTTTGGAAAATGTTTCTCCAAACTTCTCTAGCAAAACGGACTCAGTCTCATCCGGCTGCATATCATTCCCTTTAATAGCGCATGTGTAAGAGGTCACATGCTCCTGAGAATCCGTAGTCCCATCATATTTGGGTAGATCCGACATTTTAATACCTTTTCGGGATCAACTTAGGTGTCGGGCTTGGATGGAATGGAAACTGAACATATCTCTTCGAATTCGGTCCCTTCAATACCGGCAGGGCTCCTGGAATCTAGTCTATCCAGGAATTGAACTCCTTAAATTCTTTTTCGTGCCGATCTAATCAACTTTTTAATTCTTTCTCATTCTTTTCTAGCCTACTGGAAAGGGCTTCCAGATACTGCATAACATTCTATGTCGTTTACCACCTTGGGTGTCACCGCTGCTTTCTCCGTGCTCCGCATTCGTATTTGGTAGGTTTGTTCCAGCATTATTCCTCCCCGCTTGTAAGTCAGCAATAGATTTTTTCTACTTTTCCAGCAGGTCCAGGATCTTTGCTAGCCCTGGATTTACAGCCGCCACTTCTTCTTCATGGTCATTATTTGGAGTCAAATCATTTCTCGTTTGCTTGGATCCGTGAGGGGAATCTGGGTTTGATCATTCCTCATCCTGATTTCTCTTGTTGGCGGATCTCTTTTTTGCCCATTGACATTATTCAACGCCCCATCAGCTTGATTCCCAACATTTGTCATAATTCTAGATTACCCGGTAGCAAATATTTGAAAGTGATAAGTAAGGTAATTAGAGCAACAAAACAATATCATTATTATCCTTAACCCCACAGTGGGCGCCAAACTATTCACCCTAAAAAGAGTACAGTTAAATATGTCTGTGGTCTGAAGAATACGTGAATTGATTTGTTATAAATAATGAATGAATAACTGATAATAAATAAAAACTAGTCAATATAAAGCAGAAATGAAATAATTAAGCCTGGACTTGTAAGATCCTCGGAGAGAATTCTTTGATAAGTTTTCCTCTGATGGAGCACTTGCACACTTTAGCCTTTGATAAATAAGTGTTGATCTGGAGAAAAATAATAATAAAAATATGCAAATTATATGTTACACCTTGGAAATTTCATGTTGTCGCATAATGAATGAACCAATGCGAGCTTGAGGGTAACAGGAAGTTCTTAAAACTATAAGACGAATATTTGGTGGTCTTAGAATGCGTACGTTAAAGATCTTGAAGTTATATGAATTGATGGAATAAGGATTGATAAGGATAAGTGGAGTATAAGTGAGGTTTAGGAAAGGTTTCGTAAATTATTGCGTTAAGAATTGCTTGGTAAGGTCTTGAGGACGAGTTATAGGGATGTTTAGATCATTAATGAAGTATTAAACAAGTGTTAAGAAGGGTGTATAAGGATTGGAGATCAAACGGAACGACGAGAACAACTTCGGAAAAACTGTGAGTTACACGACCACATTATACGGCCCGTGGAATGTTATACGGACCGTATAATGGTCCGTATAACCCAACAACAACTATGTGTTCCATGGTGGTGAACCCCATACATTTATACGGCCCGTGAAATGTTCTACGGACCGTATAAGTGGTCCGTATAAGTCCCGACGGGCTGAGTTATTCCAAGTATTTAAATGTGATCCCACTTCATTTTATTCATTCTCCTCACTTCACCACTTCTCTCCAAGCTTCTAAGCGGTTCCATACACACTTCATATACAAGAATTCAAAGGAAAGCTAAGATCAATATCAAGAATTCAAAGGAAAGCTAAGATCAATATCAAGAATTCAAGTGAATCAAGTGCAAGAAGCTCACTAGGGTTCCCCCAAGTCAAGAATTCTCTTGGGAGTGAAGTTAGGGTTTTCTCCAAGTGAAGTATTGTCAACCAAAACCCGTTCCTTTGCATTCAAAGGTGAGTTTCATGATTATTCCATGTTGTTTAAGGTATGAAAAAGTTTAAACACTTGGATTATGGAAGAAAATGGAAAATGGATCACAAAAGATGAGATTAGTACCAATTGTGAATAGTAGATTAATATGAATCATGAATAATGATATGTTGTGAATGTGATTACGTTGTGAATGATGTTAAGGGCATGAGAGAAACATTAGATGAGAATGAATGTAACGTGGTAGTATGATTATGATTATGGATGACCTTGAGAAGAAATTGTAGGAATTGGATAATAATGAATTTGACCAAAGTCATTGATGATGATATTATGAATGTTATAATTGACGTTTGGAAGTTGAAATATGATATGGGGAAAGTAGTATAAACAAATCAAATGTTGCCCAATTTTCTTTAGCTTTAGTAACCACGTTTAAGTAATCGATTAGCTAATGTTCATGCGACTTCTCTTGAAGGTAGAAACGTGGGCATCAAAGGAGAACAAACAAGTGATAGATTAGTTAAACGAATAAGGTATGTGAGGCTAGTCCTTTCTTTCTATGGCATGAATCCTATGGTATGATTTTCCTTCTTCTCCATCAATCCTCTATATCTCGAAAAACTAATAGCCTATGTCCATGAATAGCCATATGAGATGAGAGATATATTATGAGTTCAATAATGATGATGATGAGTTAAGTATAAAGATTCTAGAGTTTATGACATGATGTTCCTATAACGCTAATGATGTTATATATTGTATACACTCACCTTATACGTTGTTCCCTTCAAGGTGAGGCAGAATATCATAAAGTTAATGATGTCATTTATTGTATACACTCACCTTATACATTGTTTCCTTCAAGGTGAGGCAGAATACCATACAGTTAATGATGTCATTTATTGTATACACTCACCTTATATACTATTTCTTTCAAGGTGAGGCAGAATACTTATAGATGTTCCATAATGGAATCGGGGGTTCACGACCTTATGTCACCTCGATAAAGTATAGCTATCTTTGAGTTATTATACATGCATTATGATGAGTATATGTAATGATATTACACCGTGCCTATATGGCACGGGCAGACACACCACTGCAGTGTGCAGCTTATACCCCGGACGCGGGAGGCCTGGACGCAGGTTAATTATTATCACACCGTACCTATATGGACGGGCAACTTATACATTTATACATTTATGCATATATGACATGACGACGATTATGAAGTAAGCCAGTATGTATTATTTCTTTTGTAAGTGACAGTCAGATACATTTGCCCTTTATTTGATGCCTCATTTATCTCATTGATGTATTATTATTGTTTATGACTCTCATACTCAGTATAATGTTCGTACTGACGTCCGTTTTCTTTGGACGTTGTGTTCATGCCTACATGTAGACAGGGAGGTGATCTTGATCTAGACTCGTAGGAGCTAGTAGCTGATTTGAGAGCACTCCATTGTTCCGGAGGTGCCTTTGATTATTCTTTTGTGTAGATGTGTATATTTTGGGCACGACGGGGTCCTGTCCCGTCCCTATGTCTAGCACTCTAGTAGAGGCTCGTAGATACGCAGTTGTGGGTTATATGGTCTCACGAGGTTACTACTGTATATATATATACATTATCATTTTGATAGCCGAAAGGCTTATGTATATAAAAGTATCTATATTCTCAAATGAAAAATGATTTTTCTTATGATTTGAGTACGAATTTGATAAAAGAACGTTTAATGAGTCTAATGAGTAGCAGGACGAGTGGTGCTTGGTGGTTAGCCCCGGGTACCCGTCACGGCCCCTAGTCGGGTCGTGACATTATAAATACTGGGTTTGTATAAATCAGTGTAAAAAGTCGTATTTCGATGGTCTTTTACAGTGGGGTATTAGGCTTCTTTTATAGTTGCAATCCTCAGCATTGAGATGTAGATCAATTCTAATAATAAGTAGTAATAGACAATAAATGCTACTTTAATTCAAAAGAGTAATGTTTGCTACGAATCTGGACCGGTCATGTAACGTTAACCTTCCATAAATGACCCAAACCAACTAGCCCGGAAGGGTTGCTCCAGGTTTATTCAAGACTTCCTGTTCCAACTAAACAAAATGACTAAGCAACGTTTTAACTTCAACTGCCATGTGTTCTATTCCCATCATGACACGTGTTAAGCTATATTTTGCTATGTATACAATAGGAGTGTAGCCATTCAGTTACCACATATTTACTACGAGTATTGGATTTAATTGCTCTAATCTTGTCCTGAAACATAAAATATTACTCAATAAAAGACTTGAGGATGAAGGATGTGTCTAGCGTGGGTTCATATCTTTGTGAGTATTAGTATGTGCATCAACAAAAAGATTGTAGTGCCTCCGAAAGGATGTGAGTACACAACAATAAATATTCATATGCATCGTTGGCTCCCTCACATAAAGTGAGACAAAACAATGTCAAGAAAACATGAAGAGGTAAATGCAATTCAAAACAATATCATTTCATCCCATAAGACATTAAATAGTTTGAGTATTAAATAAACATAACCTTTTGTGGGATTTCTATTAATTAGTCACTGAAATAGCCTTTTTATCACTATGTGTATCGTATGGAATCTAATATTAGCCCGATCGGCTAAATCATCTCACCACAATGTCGTGTGACTCGACATACATTAGCTGACATTTCATTATTTGAACCAAGGGAGACTATCAAAACTGTCCAACCCAATGGTACAACTATAGCCCTATACTGAAGCGTGTAGTTTCGGGTATTTGGAATCTTCGGCAAACACCTTCTCAGTTAATAAGATTCTCAAACATTTCATTTCATTTGTCACTTTAGAAAGACATATATGGCCATCCGGGTGAAACTATTGGCACCAGATGGCCTAGAAAGCTTAAAAGACATTTTTAGCCTTTTCAAAATAATTCCATTTCGTAGCCTTTTTTTTAACTAATTTCAGTATATGTATATAGAAAATGTATCAATACTGTATGTATAGAAAATGTATCATACATATAGAAACTGTATCATTGTTGTATAGAATATGTAGACCTACAGTATGTGTATAGAAAATGTATCATTGTTGTATAATTTGTGTATAATAAATGCATAATCAATGTATACTCACTAATTATACACAGATTATACAATTATTTAACAATTGAAAATATAGTCCTGAATCTGTTCATTTAAGTAAGCCTAAACCACAAATCAGTTTGCTGGATAGTAAACTCTTTGTCATTTAAAGCAATTATGGTCCTCTAGATTGATATTTTCCTAAATCTTGCTTAGGAAACTGGAAAATAAAAAAGAAGAGAGACGAAATAAGAGAGACGAAATATACTGCAAGGGATTGTGATAAAAAAGGGATGCGAGGGTTTTGAGAGAACGACACTGAGTGTATTTGGAGACGAACATGACGACGACAATGGAGAAATCAATCACTGATACATTAACACCAATTATTATCATAAGTTGTCCGAAAACAAAAGCAAACTTCAAGTCTGTCTAAATACTTGAGGCGAAAAAGAGTAGAGACGGCAGAAAAGTGGGGGGGGGGGGGGGGGGGGGGAGAGAGTGTTGAGTGAAATTTTAGGTTTTGGCTGGAGCTTGTCTTTATTTTGGACCTAAGGGCTTTTTCAGGTCATTTGCTTAAAATTAAGCCTTTCTTTTTGCTGGAGGCCACATCATGTCCATCATAAGTTTTAGGCTCATGGGCTACATATTGTTCTTGGGAAAATAAAAAGGCCATGTCCATTTGGCCAAACTAACCATTTTTAGCCCAACTATCATCTTCTTACGCAATAAGATCACTCGGTCATTCAGTTTACTAAAAATGGGCCAATTATTACCGGTTCAGTCCAATTAGCATATTATTCATTTTTTTTCTTAAATCTGGTCCCCACTCCCTTTTTCTCTCTCCCACGTGACGTTGTCTCCAATTCTCAATTCACATTTTTAGTCAATCCTCTCTATTTCTCTTTGTTCTTCTTTGTATATGTCTCTATCTCCCTTTCTCTCTATCTTTCCATGTTTCTCTCTCTTTTTTCTTTCTTTCATTTTTCTCCTCCTTATTATGCTTACAATTCCAAATTCAAGATCTTTTTAACTCAAATAAAAATGATTGGATGGATAGATATTTTGTAAAACCCATCTCAAAGAGAAGGAGCTTTCAAATCTAAAATTGAAAAGGTTCAATAGCAAACCAATAGACTTCTTGTATCTTCTTCTACTTTTTTTGTGTGTGGTGATTATGATGTTAAAATAGAGGTGTATTGTGGTTTGATAGTGTTTTTATAATATAAATATTTATATCAGGTGTATCTACACTATTATACATAAATATGCAACATATATATGGTTATACACTATTATACAACGTATAAATATTATATAATAGTGTGTATGAATGTATATATATCTCTTATACAGTGTTGTATAATGTTTATACATTCTATAATTATGCTGATGTATCTACATTGTTATACATAATTATACAACATATATATATGGTTATACACTACTTATACAATATGGATACATTACCTATACATTATTGGGCTACAACTGATGAAAATTGTTATGGTAGGCAGTATATTTTTGAAAGAAGCCCATTATTCTTTGGAAAATTTACTGGTCATAACTACCTCTATGACTTATTTATTAATAATAGCTACTTTTTTTATATTGAATTTTGGTAGCTTAAATTATTTTCAAAATTACAAGTTGTAACTGGTATGCAACTCCTCTGTATTTCCCCCAAATTTACGGCCCATGTATCCCAATAACTCCCAATCTCGTCTCTTTTCAAATTAATTTTTCTCCCATCTTCAATATATCAACCGTATTATACGCCCATTATGTATCATCATTATTAGCACGATTCGATCTTCCTTAATCATTACCCACACAGTATAGGTAATTGATTTTGGTATTTTTTTTTTGATTTTCTTTGTTGTATTTCTCTATATTTGTTCTTAGATTTCATCGTCTTCTCTTTTTCTTTTCATTCAATTTTTTCTATTTTCAGCCATTGTCATAGTGTTTATAACAAGATCTAATTCTCTATTTTAATGGCAGAAAGAGATACTCCAAGCAGGAATACTCGAGGTGGTCGCGATGTTTATGGTGGTCCTAGTTTCTCTTTGGGATTTTCACAACAACAACTTGAAATTGTAGGAGAATCTGCTAAAACTGCCGCTGAGAGAAGAATCAAGAAGATTCATGACCCATCAAGGATGCTTCAACTTCAACGAACTGAATTTGCAAAACCGAGCAAGCCAAAAGATGATGTACCAATCAAAAAAGGTTCTAAAGTTGCTCAACAAAAGAAGCGAAAAGTAACCAAGCCTTCTTCTGATGTTAAGGTTAAAAAGGTTGGTAAAGATGTAGATCTGGAAGAGGATGAACAGGTATTGATGATTTTTTTCGATTTTGTTGTTTTGTATTTCACTCTATTTCTGTATTTATGTGCAATTCACTGTATTTTTGTATATTTAATAAAAAAAGTTTATGTGCATTTACTGTATATATATATATATATATATATATATGTTATAACTATGGTAGTTGTTTTGTAGTTAACTGTATTTCATTATATTTCTATATATTTCACAAGTACGTATGTTTAATATTGTGTATATTTTATTGTATTTATATATTTTAAAAGCTGTGTTAGTTGTTTTTTGCAATTTTTTGTGTGTATCTTTTTGTTGTATATATATGTGTTTGGGGTATCAAATTGTTTTAAGATGTCTATGTTTTATACAATTGGTTTTGTCTTAACTTAGTGTTGCCTTTTTTATTTTAGGAAACTAAAGTCTATGTTAAGAGTCATCCTGAAGAGGCTCTATCGATGCAACGGTACACGAATATCGAGGTGGTCAAAGATCTCAGGAGTAAGCCAACTGTTCCACAGTTAGAAATGTTTTCCAAGACCATATTTGGAAAATTCCTCAGAATGCAACACCTGGAGGTACAAGCATAGATTTTTAGATGCTTCATGGTAAGAGAGCTCAAGGAAAGTACTTTTGATTGCTTTACAATTGATATAAATAGTACCGTATTGCAATTTACCATGAGAGAATTTACCCTTATGAGCAGGATAAATTGTGTAGCCGATGAAGGTCAATTTACATACGATGAGAAAAACTGAATAGGATGATGGATGATTATTTTGGTCGAACCAGGAGTAAAATAAAAAGATTGGAGTTGATTGATTGCTTTAAGAATAAGAGTTGGGGAGATAATGATGAGGACGCTGTTAAGATTACAATTTTGTACTTTATAAATACACACATCTTTTGCGGTGAGCCAAGGAAAACGAATATACGAAGGGTTCGTTTTGAAGTGGTTGAGGATGGAAGATATGTAGATTATCCATCGGGCAAAGAAGCTTTTCACGACTTGATTAGATGCATCAGAAAGAAATATTGTCACGACCTAACCCCCTATGACTGGCACCTATCTAAATCCTAGTGGGCGAACCAACATACAAAGCACCTAATCCATTCAATCCGATTTTTTTATATAAATCAAGCAAAACAATTATTACTCATTTAACAACAAAAATAACAAGTAAATCATGCCATAAATATTGTAGTAAGTGCGGAAGTTCTAACTATTACAATCCCTCAAATCCGAAAGTCATCGTACAGGACTCTAAGCCAAAAACATGTCTAAGAATCTAAAGTCTAACAAGTAAGTAATCCATAATGTCTAGAGTACGAAAAGACATCATAGCAAGAAGATCTTCGGGGGGCCTGGCATGGGAAGACGCTCACCCCAAAATCCGGCAACAAATATCCTTCACGCTGGATGTGAGTGTTACGCCCTATTTTGAACGGGGTCCAATATAGTTTGCAACTTCCCGGTTCTTCTAACTGGTTTTAAATGGGTTAGAGTCGCCACCTAATTTTTAAGGAAAATAGGAAACCTATATGTATCTGTGTGTCTACTCCATTTTTAGTCCGCGAAACCTATAAGATTCTAGATAAGGGTTTTATTTACCCCGAGGGGAAGGTACTAAGCATCCCTCAGAGCCTGCCCGACGACAGTCCTTAGACTTAGTTTAACTGAACACTAGAGGGGGATTATCTATCTGTTTATCATTATTATTACATGTTTTCAAAATGTTATGACTTCATGAAAAGCTACAGTAGGTGATAATATACTAAGTATATACAGTGTATAAAAATGTATTTATATCAAGTATTGATAAAGAATGTATAGTAAAAAAAGAATATCTATAAAAGAGTATAAGAGAATGTACCTCGTAAGTATAAAAGTATATCTTTTAGTACAAAGAAAACGCCAATAATTTTCTGAAACAATTAAGGCAACACAAAATTATTAAAGACAATAATAAACATAGCAATGGTTTAATGTAACAACAGCAGAGTTGGCAAACGTAGTAAAAAAGGGGCAGCCATGGCGGTTGGAAAAAACCCAGTCGTCGGAGCACGACAACTCCGACCAGATCTGAACTGAAAAAAAAATGCACGCACACACACAAAAAAAAATCGTTAGAGGAGGAAGGGAGGTAGCCGTGGCTGGTGGTGTCGTTTGGTTGCTAGCTTCTCCGGTTCACCGGAGCTAGAAGCTCCTCGTCGGAGCAACGAAGAAAACGAGGATTCGAGTTGGTTGGTCGTTGTTGTTGGAGCTCGAACAACAAGGGAAAGGGGACGGGGAGCAGCGCCTGGTGGTGCGGTCAACTGCTCCGGCGTCGTGAGTTCGCCGGAGCAGGCAGCGGGAAAGAGAGAGAGAGAGAGAGAGACGATGGCGCTTGGTTGGTTGTTCCATGGTGGTGGCGGTTTTGAGGGTGAAGAGGCGGCGTGGTGGTGTTGTTGGGGTTCGTCGGAGCTCCGGCATGGAGGGGCTGGCGGCGGATGAGGAGTGATGGGAGAAGATCTGAAAAATGAGATGTGTAGTGTGTGTTCAAGATAATTAAATCAACACCCCCCCCCCCCCCCCCCCCCCCCCCCCCCCTTTTTTTTTTTTCTTATAATGTAAACTAACACCCCTTTTGTCCAAAAAATAAAAGAAACTCCCCCCTTGTCCCCTTTACCCCTTTTAACCCATGTATAAAAATACATTAACCAATGGATCAAGAACTCAACCCATCACCTCAAATGTCAACTTTTTAAAAGGTGACGAGACCTTGACTTGCTCGAATTCTTACTCTGTGTTTAAAAATTACTTGCTCCGATTTTCTTTGCACTGTCGGACTGTACTAAAATATAGTTAATTAATACATGTATAAATAATAACGTAAGTATAAAATATAAATATTAATGTGTAAGATATGAAAATGTATTGCTATAAAATTAAGAAAAAATTATTAATTGCACAAAAATGATAGTATTACGCTGTACATGTGCAAAATAATGATTCTTGAAAAATGACAATAAATTGATAAAATTCCTAAAATAAGGATAATCATCAATAAATTGTTGAAAAAATGTGTGAAAAACGTATTTCGCGCTCTTTAACCAATCAAGGCCCCCCAAAACGTTAATTTTAAGCACGACGAGCCAAAATTAGGTGTCAACAGCTTGTCCCTCTTCGACCGGAGACGATGAAAGAGTTTTCGGACGAAGACGTTGACGTGTAGCCTATTTTGGCTCGAGAAAGAATTGCTAAAAGGATATGTACGGAGAAAGAAGCCAGACGTTGATAGAGCTTTGACAATACTCTCACTCCGTCGGCAGGGTTGTGATAAAAAGAAGAATGATAAAAAGGGAAGGATTGTTCGGGGCTGAAAAACATTCGCGCACCCACGTCATCGTTTCCAAAATTGCCGCTGTGTCGAGCTACGAGACGCTGGGAATGTGCAAGGTTGTATACTTGCTGGGGAAAGAATGATTCTCGCCCCGATGTGACCGAACTCTGCATAGAGCTTCCTACATATCTCGTCAATCACGAGAATCAGGTCAATGTAGTTCGAAAAATGATGACTAATGGATGTTGTGGCAAATTTTGATCGTCCGATCAAAAATTTGCCCAAGTGTTGTTGGAGTGGTCCTAGCCGGTGTGGGACGAAGAACGGTCGTGCTCGAATTCGAGTTACCTACACATCCCTGAAATGGGAGTCAGACCGATTGTAGTTCGGGAAAATGATTTGGGGAGGAAAATGATGTATTGCTATAGGGGTGACCAAACTCGGAGCCATGGATTGAAATGGACTACAAAGTTGTATGTCGGGACCCTGATGAAAAGATCGGGTTGTGTGCCGAAGCTTTGAATGGGGAGGATTCCTGGATTGTGTGTGAAGACCATGATGCATACTCCGGTTTGTGTGCCGGAGCCTTAAAATGAAATGAAATCTCGTGTTGTGTGCTGAGATCATGATGCATACTCTGCTTTGTGTGCCAGAGCTTTGAAATGGAATACCCGTATTTGAAGGTGGGCGCCCGCATTATAAGGTGGGCGCCTGAACTGAAATTAAAATACCCGCATTAGAAGGTGGGCGCCTGACTGAATTTAAAATACCTGCATTATGAGGTGGGTGCCTGAACTGAAATTTAAAATACCCGCATTAAAAGGTGGGCGCCTTGACTGTAATTAAGATACCCGCATTAGAAGGTGGGCGCCTTGACTGAAATTTAAAATACCCGCATTAGAAGGTGGGCGCCTGACTGAATTTAAAATACCCGCATTATGAGGTGGGTGCCTGAACTGAAATTTAAAATACCCGCATTAAAAGGTGGGCGCCTGACTGAATTTAAAATACCCGCATTATGAGGTGGGTGCCTGAACTGAAACTTAAAATACCCGCATTAGAAGGTGGGCGCGTTGACTGAAATTAAAATACCCGCATTAGAAGGTGGGTGCCTTGACTGAAATTTAAAATACCCGCATTAGAAGGTGGGCGCCTGAACTGAAATTAAAATACCCGCATTAGAAGGTGGGCGCCTGACTGAATTTAAAATACCCACATTATGAGGTGGGTGCCTGAACTGAAATTTAAAATACCCGCATTAGAAGGTGGGCGCCTGACTGAATTTAAAATACCCGCATTATGAGGTGGGTGCCTGAACTGAAATTTAAAATACCCGCATTAGAAGGTGGGCGCCTTGACTGAAATTAAAATACCCGCATTAGAAGGTGGGCGCCTTGACTGAAATTTAAAATACCCGCATTAGAAGGTGGGTGCCTGAACTGAAATTAAAATACCCGCATTAGAAGGTGGGTGCCTGACTAAAATTAAAATACCCGCATTAGAAGGTGGGCGCCTGACTGAAATTAAAATACCCGCATTAGAAGGTGGGCGCCTGACTGAAATTAAAATACCCGCATTAGAAGGTGGAGGCCCGAACTGAAATTAAAATACCCGCATTAGAAGGTGGGCGCCTATAATTTTTTTTTTTGGATGCATTTTTTGTTGTTTTTGTTGTAAAGAATATTGGAAAATGAAAAAGTGAAGAGAATCGTGTCTTGACTTCAGTTGGTACCAACAATTAGTTTTGTGCATAAGAGTTCTATCACTTTCTTCCCAGCTAACCGAGATTGACTTAGGGATAATTCCTACAGCTTCAAGTGGTACCTCAGACATACCTAAGTATCGACAAGATTTGTTCGTCTCGCTTTAAGTAAAGGTTTTGAACTATACCTATCCTTATGTTTCAAGTGCCCTCACTAGAAAGAAAGTCCTTTTTTTACACATATTCAGTATTTGAACTTTGGGACGTCTAGAGAAGTACACTCATACTCAGAAAGATGTTCAATGCATGCAATTGTGATACCATAGGCTTGGCCGTCATGTAAGTATCCACTAATGTGAGAACCCTTGGCATAAGATCACGTAGGGCTTATTATCGGGTTGTAATGTAGGCTTGGGAAAAGGGTAGGAAATTATTTGGGTAAGGAGTGACTAATCCTTCCCTGAGCGTTGCACTATGTCTGTGTTTGGTATTTGTGTGCTCTGACGCTGATCTGCTTCGTTTTGTTGTCCCTTTCTTTTGTACTTGTGCGACTTCTTTTGCAAGTTGGAGCCCTTCTAGTTTTTGGAGTTTGGGGTTGTATGCCCGAGACTCTGTGGGGATTAAGAGAATTGACCTGGGTTGTATGCCCGAAGTCTTAATGTTAATTCCGGGTTGTATGCCGGAATGTGAAAAAATAAAGATGAATGACGGGTTGTATGCCCGAGATCCTGAATGATGTCTGATGATTTTTTTTTGTTGGGATCCTTCTTGCTTTGGAGGTCGTTCTTCGTCTTTGTTTTCCTGGGACTGTTGAATCATTTTTTTTTTTTGGAAGCTTCAGCTTGGATCTCTTATCCACGGTTGCACATTTCTAGTGCGCTCAGGAAGGTTGGGCCAAGAGAGGGATAGTGCGTGTAAGCACTCAAAAATGGTATAGTCTTATGATGTGGTTGTCAAAGAAAAGGCTTTAGGCTCAAAGGGGGAATGCTAGGGATAATGTCATTTGGTAGGCTAGAAAGGCTCAAACGGGTCAAAGAAGGCCTACGATCCTTTCCTATACCGAGTGTACTCATAATTTCGCCTCAACAGACATTCAAGCCAAGTTCTAGATCACAATGCAATGCAATTGAACGCTATCTAAATCTCACCACACAATGCACATGAAACAATGAGGTTGATTTTGTTCTTGTCTTACAAGCATGCAAGAGAATTTTTCAAGTGTCACTTAAAGTGTGAATGAGAGGTACCAAAAGAATCTATGGTTTACCACGAAGTCAGTCCTCTCTATCATATCGATTGTCACTTGTTTCTTTCCTATGCACATTCCTAACTGTGTTGGTACCAATCAAGTCAAGGATATGAATCTAATTTTATTTTTTTTGTATTTTTTTTAAGGGGTACCGAACCCGAGAAGGGTTGCCTACGTATCTCATCTTTGATGAGAATCAGGTGCGCGTAGTTCATTCAGATAGGATAGAAAGAAAGAAAAAAAATATTTTTGTGATTTTTCAAAATATATATTTTTTTTTGTGATTTTTTGAATAGGGAATACCGAACCCAAAAGGGCTGCCTACGTATCTCATCAAAGAAGAGAATCAAGTGTGTGTAGTTCTTACAGATAGGATGTAAAAAGAGGTGCCGATTGAAGGCAGAATTTTGCAGGTACTCCGACAGATGGAAGAAGGGTGTGTCTATAGTAGGCACGGGGCTTTTGAAAATTATCCAGGAAGGGACCAATCATAGGCTCAGAGCTTGGACTGTACTAGGGTAGGCGGTCAAAAAACATTGAGCCGATCGCAGCCAGAGCATTGAAAATACTCTAACAGGCAGCCGAGAAGAAGGAGTTCAACTGTAGATGAAGCCTTGACATTACTCCAGTACACTGACAAGATTGTTATGGAGGAGAAGGTCGGACGTTGCCAGAGCTTTGACACTACTCTGCATCCATTGGCATGGTTGGCTATGAGAAAATGTCAGCGTCAGCGGAGCTTTTAAAAAATAATCCGCGTCCGCTGAGAAGGAGATAAGGGGGAATGTCGACTTTTACGGAGTTTCTAAAAATACCCCGCGCCCATCGGTAAGGTTGCAATGATTGGGTACCAAACTGTTTGTGGAGCTTTGACATTACTTCTTGTCAGTTGGCACAATTATTATATAGTTGAGGGGGGAAGGATTTACATGTGTTGAACCCTTGGGGTTGAAAAATAAAGGCCGACACGCCAAAGTTCCCATGGCTTGCGATGCTTAGAAGAAGAAAAGCTTATATCCCAGAATTTGGGACCAAAACTAGGTGATGGTTGGGGTAAGGCTGGTATTGCCGCTGTTGGGTTTTGGATTTCAAGGGGTTTATTGACGCTCTTGGAAGCCTTTTTTGGAGAGCGCCTTTGAACTGCTCCAAAATAATTGTCCCAGTTTTTTATTCCGGTGAATTATTCTGAAACAGTGGGGAGACCAAACCCTTATGTAGGGTTGCCTACGTATCTTGCCAGGACAAGAATCAGGTCAGACGTAGTTCGGGCAGAGACGGTGTTGTATGTAATTTGTATGGTTTCTATAAATTGGTGGTTGTATTGAAAAGAAGTGAGGTTACGTACAAGAGTTTGCATCTGGAAAGTGTGTTCCAGAGAGGGGAAGAATGTACAAGGCCGTTTTGTATTAAAAAAAAAGAATGGTAAAGTCAAAACAATGGTACAAAGACCGAAAATGGGTATGAAAAATAATGTGACTGTGACGGTGGTCGTACAGACCAAAAAATGGGTGTGAGGGTTGGAAAGGTTCCAAGCTCAACACAAGTCAACAAAAATTGTCTAATAAAAGCAGACGAGGCGGAAGAAGGTATGTCTAGTATATATATACAACTAAAGAATGTTTAATAAATACAGTATGTGAAACAAATAAAGAATATGTACTATGTAAAGAGCATGTAGCAAATAAGAATGTGTGACAAATAAAGAATGAAATTAATCTGGCTAGAGTAGTGATCAAAATTATGCATACAACGGCCTAAGAAATCTAAGAGTAGATTCACCTAAGCTGATAAAGAATATTCGGACAACTGCGAGATGGAAAGTAGTAAAACTAGCCCACCAATCTCTGAAACTAAGGAGTTTGAAGAAGGTTCGGAGGAGCGCAAAGCACAACTCGCGTGCACAATGTGTGTATGTGTACGGTCAAAGACTCAACTGAAAGTGCGAGGATAGTATAATGTAAGGAAAGCAGTAACATGTAGTGTCTTCAAACAAATAAGGAACACAAGTTTGGCTTTGGCTTGCGTCCCTTCAAAAATATTATTGTAGCAGTTCACGATATATATAACAAGTAATAATAATAAAAACAGATAAATAATCACATATCCCCCAAGTGCTCACTTAAACTATGTCTGTTATGGTCAAAACCTACGCTAATCCCCAGCAGAGTCGCGATTCATTTACGCCCTATTTTGAACGGGTCCAAGATAGTTTGCAACTTCCCGGTTCTTCTAACTGGTTTTAAAAGGGTTAGAGTCGCCACCTAATTTTTAAGGAAAAATAGGAAACCTATATGTATCTGTGTGTCTACTCCATTTTTAGTCCGCGAAACCTATAAGATTCTAGATAAGGGTTTTATTTACCTCGAGGGGAAGGTACTAAGCATCCCTCAGAGCCTGCCCGAAGACAGTCCTTAGACTTAGTTTAATTGAACACTAGAGGGGGATTATCTATCTGTTTATCATTATTATTACCTGTTTTCAAAATGTTATGACTTCATGAAAAGCTACAGTAGGTGATAATATACTAAGTATATACAGTGTATAAAAATGTATTTATATCAAGTATTCATAAAGAATGTATAGTAAAAAAAGAATATCTATAAAAGAGTATAAGAGAATGTACCTCGTAAGTATAAAAGTATATCTGTTAGTACAAAGAGTGTATATATATGTTAGTGTAAAGAATGTGTAACTATATTAAGAATATAAAAAAATAATGTAAGACTATGTAAAAATAAATATATCAAGGATATAAAGAATGTGCATCTATGTAATGTGCGTCTATGTATATTAAAAGAATGTATGCATATTAAACATATAAAGAACATATTTCAAGTGTAAAAGAGTGTTCGTCAAACCTAAAATGTATAAAGAATTGTATAACTAGGTATATTACTGCATAAAGAATGTAAAAATAATTTACGAATATTCATTGGTGTAAAGATTTTATATAACGAAATTATTCAGAAAAGTGAAGTTTATTTGACTTGTTTCTACCGTTTAGTTAAAAGAGTGTTTGTTTAATGAATATCATATCAAAAGAATAAGGAACAAAAATAATTGTAAAAAGTATTGGTAAAAAATAAATATAAGAAATTGTGGATAAAAAATGAGTGAAAATGTGTAATACCTCTAAAGAATAAAAGTTTTGTAAACGGACGACTTTATATTTGCCTAGCATCAAAATGTGGATTTAACTTAATTAAAATATGTATTAGTGTACACGAAACAATATAAAATGTAAGTTGTATTAAGAGTGTAT
The DNA here is from genome assembly GCF_019175385.1 of Lycium barbarum. Lineage (NCBI taxonomy): Eukaryota > Viridiplantae > Streptophyta > Magnoliopsida > Solanales > Solanaceae > Lycium > Lycium barbarum. The sequence goes on from NC_083343.1 coordinate 106,362,324, forward strand.
AAAGAATATAAAATAAAGGATGGACTAGTATTTTTGCCTAAACGTCAAAAGTGTGAATTTATTTAACAAAGTATTTATACCAAGTCAATTTAATACAATTATGAAAATATTGACGGCCTAAGTCTTGCCTAAAGCGAATGACAATTTTAAGTTTAACAAACAAGGCGACAAGTAAATAAATATATCAACCCGTAATTCCAAAAAATAAAGTTTCCACTATACTATGAGTTTATATTTTGTACAGTTATAAAAAAAAATGTGGAAAGTAAATACAAACAGTGATTCGATGAAGTCTTCGGGTTCCTTCCGAGTGTCGTCTTCGGGATGTATCTCCGGGTACCTGTATAGACACTTAGTAAAAGTGTTAGTAAGAGAATAAATAACTATCGAATGAATTAAAGAAATAATGAATAAACTTAAAATAAAAAACCCGTCTTTTGTACATGGGAGGCCTTGGAAATTGACGGAAATTTCTTTATCGGCCATTTGGGTTTAGTATTCGCCCAAATTAATTTAACTAAATACGATAAAAAAGTTAACAGTACCATTGACCGCCAAAAGTATTTTTTCGGGCACAAAGTCAACATTTATTTAGTAAAAGAAATGTAAAATCAGTCTGAATACTGATAGTAAAAGCGATGAAGGTAGTACAAAACCAATAGCATATTAGCTATAGCTAGATTACAACAGCAGCAATAACAAAAAAAAGGAACTCGCAGAATACGCCTGATAAATGCAAACACAGCGCCAATAATTTTCCGAAACAATTAAGGCAACACAAAATTATTAAAGACAATAATAAACATAACAATGGTTTAATGTAACAACAATAGAGTTGGCAAACGTAGTAAAAAAGGGGCAGCCATGGCGGTCGGAAAAAACCCAGTCGTCGGAGCACGACAACTCCGACCAGATCTGAACTGAAAACAAATGCACGCACACACACAAAAAAAAAATCGTTAGAGGAGGAAGGGAGGTAGCAGTGGCTGGTGGTGTCATTTGGTTGCTAGCTTCTCCGGTTCACCGGAGCTAGAAGCTCCTCGTCGGAGCAGCGAAGAAAATGAGGATTCGAGTTGGTTGGTCGTTGTTGTTGGAGCTCGAACAACAAGGGAAATGGGACGGGGAGCAGCGCCTGGTGGTGCGGTCAACTGCTCCGGCGTCGTGAGTTCGCCGGAGCAGGCAGCGGGAAAGAGAGAGAGAGAGAGAGGGAGACGATGGCGCTTGGTTGGTGGTTCCATGGTGGTGGCGGTTTTGTGGGTGAAGAGGCGGCGTGGTGGTGTTGTTGGGGTTCGTCGGAGCTTCGGCATGGAGGGGCTGGCGGCGGATGAGGAGTGATGGGAGAAGATCTGAAAAATGAGATTTGTAGTGTGTGTTCAAGATAATTAAATCAACCCCCCCCCCCCCCCCCCCCCCCTTTTCTTATAATGTAAACAAACACCCCTTTTGTCCAAAAAATATAAGAAACTCCCCCCTTGTCCCCTTTACCCCTTTTAACCCATGTGAAAAAATACATTAACCAATGGATCAAGAACTCAACCCATCACCCCAAATATCAACTTTTTAAAAGGTGACGAGACCTTGACTTGCTCGAATTCTTACTCTGTGTTTAAAAATTACTTGCTCCGATTTTCTCTGCACTGTCGGACTGTACTAAAATATAGTTAATTAAAACATGTATAAATAATAACGTAAGTATAAAATATAAATATTAATGTGTAAGATATGAAAATGTATTGCTATAAAATTAAGAAAAAAATATTAATTGCACAAAAATGATAGTATTACGTTGTACATGTGCAAAGTAATGATTCTTGAAAAATGACAATAAATTGATAAAATTCCTAAAATAAGGATAATCATCAATAAATTGTTGAAAAAATGTAAAAATGTGTAAAAACAATGTATTTCGCACTCTTTAACGAATCAAGGCCCCCCAAAACGTTAATTTTAAGCATGGCGAGCCAAAATTAGGTGTCAACAGTGAGGACGATCTGCAGTCTCTATATCAAAATCTGCACTCAAAGAATGCAGCAAGGTAGTATCAGTACAAACACTATGTACCAGTAGGCATCATAGGCCGACTAAGATTAGTATCATGCATATTTCGTAAAATCAATTGAATAAAACAAGCCAGTCAATAGTCAGGAACATCAATAAATCACAGCAAATCAACCAAGAACAATCACAATCAATCACCAAGATGTCAAGCATCACAATCCCGTAAGTCAACAACAGGAAAAAATTTACCACAATAACCACACACACTCTACATACATGCTAGCTGATGTCTTAGCTCAGTAGTTATGACTTGCAGAGGACCCATGGTGTTCATGTACCGCTCGTTCCGGAATACTCCTCGGACCCGAGCGCAAACCTCCACACCGGAATGAACCTCGGACGCGGGACAAATTAATGTACCTCTCATTTTTGGAACTATCCTCGAACCACGAGGCCATAATTTGGGTCACATGTGTGCCTTTTCATACCTCTTACATAATAGTATTTCTTACCTTTCAGTATCAATATTCAACTCATCATTTCATGTCACAATACCATTGAGAAGATTAGATTAGCTTCTCATCACAATACATCCACTGCAGATTCAATCACACAGGAATAACAACACAAAGCCTACACAAACACTCAATTCGCATTCATATAAGAGTTTAGCCACACAATGTTGTGCATGAAAACTAGACATGCTTTGTCCTAAGGAAATCACAAACATACAATCAACTAACCAAAGTCCAACTCAATAAACCATAACCTACCTCAAAGTAGAGCTGGGACAATGCCTGTCACTCCGCTACGGCCTTTCCTTTCCTCAAAGCCTCAATACGTTTGCGGTCTAAAAATAGAAGGCTTAATGAGTCACATTGCTCAATTTGCAAATACCATGATAAAAAATACCCTTCCCTTTCCCCATTCTAAGGGTGGATGATTTTCTAGGTGATAAACAACCTATCAAAGCCCCTAATATTCATAAACCATCAATTTATACCACATTCTATCAAACATTCCCATTACAAACAGTTTTCTATGGCGAAGACACCATTTTTGTAGAACCCTAGGTCTTAATCACTTAGTTTACTATTTTAAATGTTCAATTTATGACGAATAACAACTAATCAATCCATTTAAATGACAAATACACGTTAATAATCCCAACCCATCAAGTTTAGAAGGTTTATTGATATTCTAGGGTTCCTACTTCACTTTCACCATTAAAGACCCATGAAGATGATTACAATAACGGAGGGAATGGAATGGTATAATGGAAAGCAAAGAGACTTACCTCTCAAGGTTAACTTGCCTTAGCTTGAAAATCCTCTCTAGGTGCTTGTTGGGAAGTGTGTTGGTGTGTTATGAATGAAAATATAAAATCAAGGGATTAAAAACCCGATTCTACCTTCCCGTCAACCGCTGCGGCGGTCACTATGCCGCTGCAGCGCTATCGCTATAGCGGCCAAGCCACCGATATAGCGGACCCAAGATAAATCCGCTCAGCGCTATAGCGGTCACCACCCCGCTATAGCAGCATCGCCGTAGCGGCCAATGACCCACCACATCGGCCCCAAGAGAAAGTGGCTGGCCGCTGCAAGCGATCAACCCACCGCTCAGCGGTACCGCTGCAGCGGTACTCCCACTGCCACAGCAGTGCATTTTGGGCAGTAAGCTCGATTTTCTGTCCAGTTTTCCCCCTATCACCCCACATTTTACCCAAGGCCTCAAAAACACACCATAAAACATGCATACATACAAGAAGACGCCCTACGAATCCACACGCGGCCTAGAAATTCCGAATGGAGTCCTAAATCCCATAACGATCGGAAGGGTCATTACACCAGATACCAATTAAGACACCGTTCGTCCCCGAACGGACAAAGATGAAAATTTAGGGAGGAGTTACCTAACTCGGTGAAAAGCTGAGGGTATTTGCTACGCATATCCGACTCTGTCTCCTGAGTATCTTCTTCCACTGGTCGATTCTTCTATTGAACTTTTACGGAGGTTATTTCCTTGGACTTTAACTTGCGGACATCCCTGTCTAAGATAGCAATAGGCTCTTCCTCATACGACAGATTTTCATCTAACAAAATCGAATCCCAACAGATGATATAGGAACCATCACCGTGGTACCTCTTCAACATCGACACATGGAACACCGGATGAATGCCAGATAACCCCGGAGGTAAAGCGAACTTGTAAGCCACCTCTCCCACACGTTTAAGAATCTTAAACGGACCAATGAACCTCGAGCTAAGCTTGCCCTTATTCCCAAACCTCATCACACCCTTCATGGGTGAGACCTTCAATAACACTTGCTCTCCTTCCTCAAACTCGAGATCTCGGACCTTGCGGTCCGCATACTCCTTCTGTCTATTCTGCGCTGCCAAAAGTTTGGCTTGAATCACCTTCACCTTCTCTAGGGACTCTCTCAGAAGACCAGTGCCCCACGGCCTTATCTCGAATGCATCAAACGATCGAATAGGATACCTACACCTCCTTCCATACAATGCCTCAAATGGGGCCATATCAATACTCGAGCGATAGCTATTATTGTTAGCAAATTCGGCTAATGGCAAGAACTGATCCCAATGACCACCGAAATCTATCACACACGCACGAAGTATATCCTCAAGAACCTGAATAGTCCGCTCAGACTGCCCGTCAGTCTGAGGATGGAAGGCTGTGCTAATATCCAACCTCGTACCCAACTCCTCATGCAAACACTCCCAAAACCTGGATGTGGACGTGGTGCCTCTGTCGGACACGATGGAGATAGGAACCCCGTGGAGTCTAAGCACCTCCCGAACGTAAACCTTAGCCAACATCTCTCCATCATAAGTTATCTTCACCGGAATAAAGTGTGCAGACATAGTCAACCTGTCAACAACAACCCAGATAGAGTCAAACTTTCCTAGCGTCTTCGGAAGACCCACTACGAAGTCCATGGATATTCTTTCCCACTTCCATTCGGGAATGGGCATCCTTTGCAATGTACCCCTATGTTTCTGATGTTCATAATTCACTTGTTGGTAATTTAGACACTGCGCGGCGAACTCTACAATATCCCGCTTCATCTTAGTCTACCAACAATGTTGCCTCAAATCACGATTCATCTTAGTGGCACCATGATGGATAGAATACCTCGAACTATGTGCCTCTGTCAGAATGATCGTAATCAAGTCGCCCACACGTGGCACACACACTCGCCCTTTGATTCACAGCACGCCCTCCTCATCAATCACGACCTCCTTGGCCTCACCACACAATACCTTATCTCGTATTTGACATAGCTTAGCATCTTCAAACTACTTAGCCTTAATCTTCTCTAAAAATGATGATCCATCCTTAACACAAGCCAACACCTTTCCTGTATTAGAGATATCCAGTCTCATAAAACTGTTAGCAGAGTCAGCACCTCTCTAGCCAATGGACTCTCAGAAGAAATTAAACGAGCCAGACTTCTCGTACTAGCCAACTTCCGGCTCAATGAATCAGCTACCACATTAGCCTTACCATGGTGATACAAAATGGTGATGTCATACTCCTTTAGCAGTTCCGTCCATCTCCGCTGTCTAGAGTTCAAATCTTTCTGAGTGAACACATGCTGCAAACTATGATGGTTTGTGTACATCTCACAATGAACACCATACAAGTAGTGCCTCAAGATTTTTAATGCAAACACCACCGCTGCCCACTCTAGATCATGAGTAGGGTAGTTCTTCTCATACACCTTCAACTACCGAGAAGCATAAGCAATCACCTTATTTTCCTGTATCAAAACAACACCCAAACCAGAACTGGAAGCATCACAATAAACAATAAAATCCTTGCCCTCAACGGGCAATGCCAGAATCGGTGTTGTATTCAACAATATTTTGAGCTGTTAAAAGCTCTCATCACACTCGTCGGACCACTGAAACGGTAACTCATTTTGAGTCTAACGGGCCATATGAGAAACAATAGAAGCAAACCCTTTCACAAACCATCGATAGTAGCTAGCCATTGATATGGGCCTAGCCCATTCCTTGACTGCCTGAATTTTCTGAGGATCCATCATAATACCCTCTTTCGAAATAACATGCCCCAAGAAAGACACAGAAAACAACTAGAATTCACACTTGGAGAATTTAGCATACAATTCCCTCTTTTGCAATACTCCAAGAGCAATTCTCAAATATTTCTCATGCTCTTCATTACTCCTAGAGTACACCAGGATATCATCAATGAACACTATTACGAATGAGTTTAAGTAGGGCTTGAACACACGGTTCATCAAATCCATGAACGCAGCTGGGGCATTTGTAAGCCCAAAAGACATAACCAAGAACTCATAGTGCCCATACCTGGTCCGAAGAGCAGTTTTAAGAACATCCTTTTCCTGAATCTTTAACTGATGGTACCTTGACCTTAAGTCAATTTTCGAGAACACCGAAGCTCCCTGTAACTGATTAAACAAGTCATCAATATGGGGAATGGGATACTTGTTTCGGACAGTTACCTTATTCAACTGTCGATAATCAATACACATACGTATTAACCCATCCTTCTTCTTAACAAACAGCACAGGAGCACCCCACGGAGAGGCACTCGGGCGAACAAAACCTTTACTCAGAAGATCTTGCAACTGCTCTTTCAATTCTCTGAGTTCTGCTGGTGCCATCCTATAAGGTGGGATGGAGATAGGACGAGTCCATGGGTCTAAATCAATTCTGAAGTCAATATTACGATCCAGTGGCATACCAGGCAAGTCTGCAGGGAACATATCCGCAAACTCGCGTACCACGGGAACCGAATCAAGGGATGGAGTATCTGCACTGGTATCACGGATATGTGCCAGATAAGCTAAAAAACCCTTCTCTACTAGCTTCCTAGCACGAACAAAGGATATTACTTTCCTAGGTTACCCTTCCACTCGAGTCTAGGTGCCCCGGGCATGGCTAGTGTAACAGTCATAGAATGACAATCAAGTATAGCATAACGTGGGGACAACCAACTCTTAATAAAAATAACATCGAAGTCTACCATGTCTAAGATCATCAAATCTGCCCAAATACTATATCCCATAAAAGAAATTGCACATGAAGGGAGACGCTATCCACTACTACAGAATCCCCAACAGGAGTAGACACAAAAATAAGGGTATCAAGAGTATCACACATCATATCCACACCCAAAGAAAAATAGGTAGATACATAGGAAAAAGTAGAACCCGGATAAAACAAAACAGAAGCCATATAGTCATAAACGGAGATAGTACCTGTGATAACTACATCGGAGGCCTCAGCCTCGGGTCTACCTGAGAAGGCGTACAAGTGACTGGACCCTCCTGTCGCCTACGTACCACCGCGATTACCATTACCAGTTTGAGCCCCGCCCCTGCCGGGCTGCTGTCCGCCTCTACCTGCCTGAGAACTGCCTCGGTTAGACTGGGCACCACCCCTACCCGCAATGTGGCCGCCCCGCCCTGCCGGTGTGGGATCCTTACCCCCTCTATCTGGTGCAAATAGAGTTCGAGGTGTCTGATACAGAGTCCCCTGCCCACTTTATCTAAGTCTGGGGCAATACCTCTTAATATGCCTTATCTCACCACACTCGAAGCAAGCATGGTCCAGCGTAGGCTGCTGAACAAATGCTGATGAAACAATGTAGCCTCCATGCTGACCAGAAGCCTGATAATTTGCCCCTGATGGGCCCCTAGCTAACACCTGCATCGCGGAATGAACCGGACGCCCTGACTATACCTCTGAACTCTGACCCCTCGAGAAGGAGTTGCTGAACATCCCACCCCTATGGGCTTTCTTCTCTACATGCTTCGCATGACTCTCTTGCCTAATATCCTCAACAGTATGAACGTGCTCTACTACCTCCTGGAATGAATCCCCAGTGGCTACATGCTGAAGAGTCAATAACTGATGCCTAGTGTTCAACCCCTTCACAAACTGTCGTATCCTCTTCCCCTCAGTGGGCAGCAACTGAAGAGCATATCGGGATAGAGAGTGGAAACGGGACTCATACACAGCAACCGACGAGTTCCCCTGATTAATAGTAGCGAACTCATCCTTCCTTCGGTCCCTCAGAGTACGCGGAACGTACTTGTCCAGAAACACAGAGTAAAACTGGACCCAAGTCAACGGAGGAGCCCCAACTAGCCTACACTCCACATTAGCCCTCCACCAAAGCTTGGCATTACCTACATATAATCTAAATATATGCTTCGCTATACGAAGTCTCACCAAGGGTAAGTCATACCCTACCTGGATGGTCAAACCGCAACACCAACAAATCACTATTTTGCCTTGCCTTTCCGCTGAGCCTCAGAACCAAAGAAGTACAGGCATATTCAAAATCTAGATTAGAAATCATAAAGAACGATACTAATATTGCTATCATTCAATTTAGGTCAAATCCAACCCTAGAATTTGGGAAAACGGTGCCCACAAGGTCAAAACGGAAAACTCGGGGATAAAATATCAAATTAAACACTGGGTGATCAAAACTCATCAACCTATTGTTAAATTAAGTCAAAGATTCACCCGATTTCGAAATTTAAGTAAAACCCCCAATTTTAGATATAAACCCTAACTCTTAGATTTAATGATTCAACACTAATAATGGATAATATATGATTAACAACCTTAGATTCATCATAGTCTAGCATAAACTCCGTCAATTTCATCATTAATAAGCTTAGATATAAAATCCATCAAAACCCACTTTTAATTTTCCATTCATAAGGGCTAACAAGGAAAGAGGAGTCATTAAGATGATTGGGAACAATGAAATAGCAAGAAGGTTAGGAGAGCTTACCGCAAAGAATCTTCACCAATAATCCTCTAGAAATGCTCCCAATATGAACCACTTTCAGAATAACAGTGAATGAAAAGGCTTGGGGTTTTATATCATTTAAAGACCCCATTCACTGCCCGATCACCGCTTCTGCGGTCACTTAGACCGCTTTAACGGAGCCACTCCAGTGGTCCCTTGACCGCTTCGGCAGTCAAGCCCAATTGGCTTGGATCGCTCCAGCGGTACCGTTATCGCGACACTGGTGCCCCCAAAGTGGGCACCAGACACCAGAATTCCACCCAAGTTTCACACTTAAATTCAATTTTCTGACTGATTCCCGAGGTCATCTACTCACATACCACACATATAGACATACATAAAAATACGCTACGAACGCGCCCGTGGCCTTGGAATTCCTAACGGAGGTCTCGTTGACCGAGTCAACCCCCGATACTTTAATTCCAATTTCCCAACCCAAGTCCCAAAATGCATCCGAGTGCTTTGGGAACTGAACCAGATATACATACAAGTTCTAAACGACCATCCGAACCTCTCGAAATTGACGGATTTCCGAAAAAGGTCCGTTTACCCAAAAGTCAACTTTGGGTCAACTCTATTTTTCACTTTAAGCCCATATTTCACAAAATATTTCCCGAATCCAATCTAGACACCTCGAGAAGCGTGCCAACTGTTCCCAAGGGTCAAAAGTGAGCTAACGATCAAACGAGTGAAAATGCCGAAAAGACTATAACGATCAAACGGGTCGTTACATCAGATACCAATTGAACCATCGCTTATCCTTGAACGGAGAAGAGAAGGAAGCGGGAAATACCTGAATCAGTGAACTGGGGATATCGGCCACGTATGTCAGACTTCTCCTTACAGGAAAGATTCTCCACGAAAAAAACTGAACCCCAACGGATGATGCAGAAAGTACCAGAACGGTACTTCTCCAACACAGAAACATGGAAAACTGGATGAACATTCGATAGATCTGGTGAAAAACTAATTCATAGAACAAGGGTCCAACAACCGGTAGTCTCAAAATAGGCCAAGCACCTCGGCTCACTTACCAGTCACAATTCTCCAAACTTAGCTCAAGCTTCAATTCTCATATATCCGTATTCGAATTTCCTTCATAACTGATACTCGAATAGACGAATTGCTTGCTCGAATTCTCTGATTGATAAAATCGCAACTCTGAACATGATCAATAGACCCCATAAACACTTTCTCAAACCAACTCAATCCTCTGAAACATGGTCACAACCATAACCCATTTTGAACCGATAAAATACTCTAGTTCCGCTAACTCTTCCTCCCACATCTTCAAAAGCCATTACTCATACCTCGATTTCTTTGAAATACATGGACACACATCACAAACCCGAAACCATGACTTAATCTTTCCAGAAATGAATCCTTGATTCACCTGAATTCTCTACCCAATTCCATCAAAACTGACCTTACTGATAGCCAACTTGGCTAGTTCCAAGTCTTCTAAACCTTCAAATCACAATACAGGAGCCATACCACTGAATATCTCGCCGAGCAAAGTCCGTCGGAACTGAACTGGTCACTATAAAGACTTCTTGAACAACAGTTCCTCCTTAAATCTATACTAGGCTCATTGTATACCATTATTGTCCAAGTAACTGTTCTCAGAAAATATCATCAATTCCACCAAGTCATCCTAACAAAGCTCTATAAGTCTATCTTACCTCGAATCTGAGCCGAAAAGCATAGAATCTTTGAATATCTTCCTGAAAATATAACCGCAGACTGTTAAGCTTAACTCGAACCATACTGACCCTGAATAAATGCACAACTCTCCAAAACCACCAATAATCATTAGAACCGACTCCGACTTTCGAAACCATTCACAGCCATACCATGCATAACAAATCCTGTCCCTCACCTTCGACTCCACAAGTAGAGTCCTATCCCATTTATCAACTTAGTGTCGAAGAACTATACCTTACGAATTCAATCTTCATGTTTCTCAACCTTTACCTGATACACAAATCAGATATATACCCGAACTTTTCGATACAAAACCTAAAGCCTCATGTAGTAATTACATAACAATCAAACCTCTCATAGTACCACCTCAATATGCCCGTAAATCCTGCAAAAGTATCCAATCTTACACTGCCGCTCGAAATCTCACTCAATTACCCCAAGTCTTTAATAACCAAAGGCTCTTACCCAAACTGTCCAGTCAATATTACTTGCAATCACACTGTATTACCACGAGCAAGGTTCCTCCCGAAAATATAATTCTGGCCCTCCCCTAAAAGAGATTCCATAATCCTTTCTCTTAAACCACACTAACTCATTCACTGTAGAATGTTACGAACTTTCCCAATGGTGTACCACCACGCCACTTCTAATAAATCTCAACATGTTGATTAACTAAATATGCTTATTACTAGCTGCCAATCGCAAACCTCACGGAACTCTGTCTTACCACATAGTCCATTCCTGTAGATTTCCTTCTTAAGGTCACGCAACAATCACATCTCAACTGGAATATGCAAGAAAGCGACACTACAATCCACACTGACCCAAGAAATCCCCAAGATGTACCTTTTTCTTAATGATCCACAATCATCTATACCTTTTCTCGACTCGTTAATTTACCAATTTCTAATTAATTCACGATCATCAATACTGTAGCGGTTCAATATTATTTTCGATTCGCATTTGCACTTGCCTCATTTAAAAAGGAAGGTGTCCCGGGGAAGTACGGTTGTCAATCGCACCAGGAAAAATGAAAAATATACCTCTATGTAATGGCACTCTAAATGGATAATGTTTTAGAGTGGCCACTAATTTTTAGGAAATTAGGAAAACCAATTCAAAAAGGATTCATTTAAAACGGTTAAATTTTAAAAGAAACCTAATCTAACCAAAGTATGGGTAAGGGTTCTGGTGATCCCTTGGGGAAGGTGTTAGGCACCCCTGTATTAAGGATCCGTAAAATACGGTTGACCTATGGGTTCTAATAGTATGCCTCTGTAGATATAAATTGCTTGTGATAAAAACAGTTTTTGTTTCATATTTTCGCAAATAGAAATTAGTCATTCATGCCAAAAACACTCATTTTCAAGAAACGAAAAATAGTAGAGTTTTTCCCAAAATTGGGCGTTTTTGGGATTTCGGACTATAACACCTAGGTTAAAACCCGAAGGCGTTAACCCAAGTAGAATACTACGTAAGCCCACCCGAGTTTAGAAAAAGATTTTTTAGAAAAAATGTTTTTAAGTATAGAAAATAGTTTTTATAGGCATACTAATATACTCCATAGGTTAGCCATATTTTTAGAACTTTTATCCAATTCTTGGTTTTAATCTTAAAAAAAAAGTCTAAAAGTTAACTCAGTAGCCTTTTTAATAGTCAAAACAGTTCACCCAGAATGATAATCCAAGTTTAACAAAATATCATTTCCAATTCAAGTTTCAAATCAATTATAGTAGTCTTAAAGTTTGCCTATAAGTTCAAAATCATATCAAAGGTGTCACGACCAAACCCGCCATGACCGGCACCCATCTAAATCCTAACGGGTGAACCAACATACATACCACCTAATCTATTCAATACGGTTTTTAGATAAATCAGGATAAACAATTATTACTTATTTAAAAATTAAAGAACAAGTAAATCATGCCATAAATACTGTAGTAAGTGCTGAAGTTCTAGCTATTACAATTCCCAAAATCCGAAAGTCATATCACAGGACTGTCACGACCCGACCAGGGGCCGCGACGGGTACCCCGGGCTAGCCACCGAGCACCCCTCATTCTACTGCTTATCATACTCATTAAACGTCCTTTTATCAAAATCATACTCAAGTTATAAGAAAATCATCTTTCATTCGGAGATATAAATACTTTTATATGCACAAGACTTTTGGTCATTGAAATAATATATACATATATATACATGTGATCGCAACCTCGTGAGGCCATACCACCCACACTGCGTATCTACGAGCCTCTACTAGAGTACTAGACATATGGACGGGACAGGACCCCGTCGTGCCCAAAACATACATGTACATAAAAGGATAGCCATAAGCACCTCCGGAACAATGGAGTGCTCTCAAAACAACTAATAGCTCCTACGAGTCTGGATCAAGATCACCTCCCTGTCTACCTGTGGGCATGAACATAGTGTCCAAAGAAAATGGACGTCAGTACGAACGTTGTACTGAGTATGAGAGGCATAAACAATAATATCAAATCAATGAAATAAAGGAAGTATCAATAAGGAACATATGAATCTGACTGTCAAATAGAGAGGAAGTGATGCATGCTAGCTTACTCATAATCATCATCATATCATGTATGGATAAATATATATAAGCTGCCTGTCTATATCGGATCGGTGTAATAATCATTAGCCTGCGTCCAGGCCTCCCGCGTCCGGGGTATCATCTCATGTCGCCGATTAGTGGTGTCTACCTATGCCGTCTTGCCATGGTGTATAGCTGCCCACCTTAGCGGTGATTGCCCGGCCAATTAGGCGCGGTGTTATATCATCATCATAATATGCTCATCATAGTGCATGCATAAAGGCTCAAGGACAATTACGCTGTATCGGGGTGACGTAAAGTCGTGATCCCCCGATTTCCTTATAGAGCACTCATTAACATCCTGCCTCACCTTGAAGGGAATAGTATATGAGGTGAATGTAAGCAATAATTGTCATCATTGACGCTTTAGGAACATCATATTATGAACATCTATAACTTCTGCACTTTAACTCATTACTTTGTGTAGCTATTTAGGGATATAGACTCATATCTTTCCGGAACTTAAGAGATTCATGGAGAAGAAAGAAAGTCATGATATAGGATTCATGCCATAGAAAGAAAGGACTAGCCTCACATACCTTTTGCGCTTAACTAGTCTATCGTTCGCTTGGTTTTCTTTGGTGCCCACGTTTCTACCTTCAAGAGGAATCGCATTAACATTAGTTACTCGGTCATGAAAACATTTCACTATTTGTAGGGAAAATTGGGCAGCACTTCCTTCGTTTATATTACTTTTCTCACATTCTATATCAACTCCCAAACGTTAATAACAACATTCACAATATAGCAACAACAATCATCATTTATCTATACTTACCACAATTCACCATTTCTCTTTGATTTCTCCACAATTATGATTATAACTCGTTATCGCGTTTTATCATATATAATACTTGTTCCATGGTCTAAATGTCACTTATAACATTTTCATAATCACAGCATACCAACATTCATGATTCACCCCAATCACTATTCAACAATGACACTATTCACACATTCATGACCCAATTTCTATGTCTTTCCACACTCCAAGTGTTACAACCTTCAACCACTCAAACCATATAAAAGGGTCATAAAAATTACCTTACATGATGGATGAACAACACTCAAGTGGAGCTTCTCTTCTTGCACCAAAACCCTAACTCACTTCTCTTGCGTTTTCTTGGCTTGGATGAACTTTTAATGGGTTTCATACACTTGATTCCATGGATTTGGTTTAGGAAATCTTGGTTTTCCTTTAGTTTCTTGTGGATGAATGATGGAAAAGGTTCTAGAGGGTTCTTGGAGAGAGGAGAGAGGAAGATGAAATGAAATAAAATAAAGGAGGGGTTCTTATATTAATTCATGAAATTAGTCCCGATCAAGATGTACGGTGCGATCGACGAAGCGTCGATTGGATCGACGGAGCGTCGATCCGGCCGTCGAAGTCGTTGAATCAAGATGTACGGTGTGATCGACGAAGCGTCGATTGGATCGACGGAGCGTCGATTGGATCGACGGAGCGTCGATCCGGCCGTCGAAGTCGTTGAATTTCCAGTGAGCAATCTGTCGTTTCTTTTCATTCGACGGTGAGAAGAACGGTTCATTGAACTGATCGACGGAGCGTCGACCTGTTCGTCGAATGGTCTTCGCTCCAGCTCAATTTTACGGCATAATCGACGAAGCGTCGACTCGTCCGACGGTACATAGAACGACCGTCGAACCCCCCTTTTTGCAGAACTGCGATGAAGTTTCATTTAACGAGCTTTTCTCCCTTGCTTTAAACCGCTTTGGAATCTTAATTAGAATTATTAAGTATCCCTTCTTACTTGTAGGGAAATCATGTTCACCTTAACTTACGTTAGTCCCTTCACCGCTCAGCAAATCAAAGTTCCGAGGTGTAACAAGGACTCTAAGCCAAAAACATGTCTAAGAACTGAAATATGCCTAATAAATATCCATAATCTCCAGAATAAGAAAAGACATCATAAGTAGAAGATCTTCGGGCGGCCTGGCATGAGAAGAAGCTCACCCCAAAATCTATCAGCAATTATCCTCCACGCTAGATGTGAGGATGAGTAGCGGTCTCTATATCAAAGTCTGCACTCAAAGAATGCAGCAAAGTAGTATCAGTACAAACACCATGTACCGGTAAGCATCATAGGCCGACTAAATCATACACGAATATCAATACATCACAACAAGTCAACCACGGACAATCACAACAAATCATCAAATTGCCAAGAATAACAAACACGTCAACTACAACGGAGATAAATGCACCATTATGCCCCCCACTAGCTGTACAAACATGCTATCTGATGTCATAACTTAGTAGTCATGAACTGCAGAGGACCCATAGCGTCCATGTACCACTCGTTCCGAAACTCTCCTCGGACCCGAGCACAACCTTCGCTTCGGAATGAACCTCGGACACGGGATGTAATAATAAACCTCTCATTTTCGGAACTATTCTCGGACCACGAGCCCATAAATCTAGGCCACATGTGTGCCTTGTCATACCTTTTACAGAACAGTGTTTCTTACCTTCCCAATATCCATATTCACCTCATCATTTTATGACACAATATTCTCTAGAAGACTATATTAACTTCTCATCACAATACATCCACTGCAGATTAAATCACTCAGGAATAATGGCATGAAGCCTACACAACATTCAATCACAAGCACATAGGAGCTTAACCACATAATATCATGTAATGAGTACTAGACATGCTTTCTCCTAATGAAATCACAAACATGCATTCAACTAACTAAAGTGTAACTCAAGTAAACTGTAACCTACCTCAGAGTAGAGCTGAAACAATGCCTGTCACTCTGCCACAGCCTTTCCTTTCCTCAAAGCCTCAATACGTTCACGGTCTAGAAATAGAAGACTCAATGAGTCACATTGCTCAATTTGCAAATACCAAGGCAAGAAATACCCTTCCCTCTCCCCATTCTAAGGGTGGATGATTTTCTAGGTGATAGACAACCTATCAAAAGCCCCTAATATTCATAAACCATCAATATCTAACACATTCTATCAAACATTCCCATTACAACAATTTTGTATGGCAAAGACACCATTTTTATAAAACCCTAGGTCTCCAATCACATAGTTTATGTCTTTAACTGTTCAATTTATGATCAAAAGCAACTAACCAATGCATTTAGATGATAACTAAGAGATAATAAACATAACCCATCAAGTTTAGCAGGTTTATTAATATTCTAGGGTTTCTATTTCAATTTCACCATTAAAGACCCATGGAGATAATTACAATAATGAAGGGGAAAGGAATGATAGAATGAAAAGCAATGGAACTTACCTCACAAGGTTGTCTTGCCCTAGCTTGAAAATTCTCTCTAACTGTTTGTTAGAAAGTGTGTTGGGGTATTATGAATGAAAAAATAAAACTAAGGCATTAAAAACCCAGCTACTGCTTCCTGTCGACCGCTGCGGTGGTCGCTCCGTCGCTGCAGCGGTCCCGCTATAGAGGTCAAGTGACTGCTATAGCGGTCCCCAACTATTTCGCTTGACCGCTATGGCGGTCGGATCAACGCTATAGCGGTACCGCCATAGCGGTCCACCATCCGCCACAACGGCCACCAAAGAAATGGATGGCCACTTGTAGCGGTCGAGGCACCGCTATAGCGGTACCACCGCAGTGGTAGTCCCATTGCTGCAGCGGTACTCCCACTGCCACAACAGTGTATTTTGGGCAGTAAGCTCGATTTTCTGTCCAGTTTTCGCCCTATCACCCCACATTTTACCCAAGGCCTCAAAAACACACCATAAAACATGCATACATACAAAAAGATGCCCTACGAATCCACACGCGGCCTCGAAATTCCCAATGGAGTCCTAAATCCCATAATGATCGGAAGGGTCGTTACACCCGATACTAATTAAGACACCGTTCGTCCCCGAACGGACAAAGATGAAAATTTAGGGAGGAGTTACCTGACTCGGCGAAAAGCTGAGGGTATTCGCTACGCATATCTGACTCTGTCTCCCAAGTAGCTTCTTCCACTTGTCGATTCTTCCACTGAACTTTCACAGAAGCTATTTCCTTGGACCTCAACTTGCGAACATTCCTGTCTAAAATACGAATGGGCTCTTTCTCGTAGGATAGATTTTCATCTAACAAAACCGAATCCCAACGGATGATATTGGAACTATCGCCGTGGTACCTCTTCAACATTGACACATGGAACACTGGATGAACGCCTGATAAGCCCAGAGGTAAAGCCAACTTGTAAGCCACCTCCCCCACACGTTTGAGAATCGCAAACGGACCAATGAACCTCGGGCTAAGCTTGCCATTTTTCCCAAACCCCATTACCCCCTTCATGGGTGAGACCTTGAATAGTACTTGCTCTCTTTCCTCAAACTCGAAATCTCGGACCTTGCGGTCTGCATACTCCTTCTGTCTATTCTGTGCTGCCAAAATCTTGGCTTGAATCACCTTCACCTTCTCTAGGGACTCTCTCAGAAGATTAGTATCCCACGGCCTCACCTCAAACCATCCAATAGGAGACCTACTCCTCCTCCTATACAACGCCTCAAACGGAGCCATATCAATACTCGAGTGATAGTTATTATTGTAAGCAAATTAGGCTAAGGGCAAGAACTGGTCCCAATGCCCACCGAAATCTATCACACACGCAAGAATCCTATAGAACCTGAATAGTCCGCTCAGACTGCTCGTCAGTCTGAGGATGGAAGGTGGTGCTAAGATCTAACCTCGTACCCAACCCCTCATGCAAACACTCCCAAAACTTGGATGTGAACGTGGTGCCCCTGTCGGACACGATGGAGATAGGAACCCCGTGGAGTCTAAATACCTCCCGAATGTAATCTTTAGCCAACTTCTCAGCATCATAAGTTATCTTCACCAGAATAAAGTGAGCAGACTTAGTCAACATGTCAACAATAACCCAGATAGAGCCAAACTTCCCTAGTGTCTTCAAAAGACCCACTACGAAATCCATGGCTATTCTTTCTCACTTCCATTCAGGAATGGGCATTCTCTGCAATGTACCCCTAGGTTTTTGATGTTCATACTTCACCTATTGGCAATTTAGGCACTGTGCAACGAACTCTACAATATCTCGCTTCATCCTAGTCCACCAGTAATATTGCCTCAAATCACGATACATCTTAGTGACACCAGGGTGGATAGAATACCTCGAACTATGAGCCTCTGTCAGAATGGTCTTAATCAAGTCTCCCACACGCGGCACACACACTCGCCCTTTAATTCGCAGCGCGCCTTCCTCATCAATCACGGCCTCCTTGGCCTCACCACGCAACACCTTATCTCGTATTTTACGTAGCTTAGCATCTTCGAACTGCTTAGCCTTAATTTGCTTTAAAAATGGTGACCGAGCCTCAACAAAAGCCAACACCTTACCTGTGTTAGAGATATCTAGTCTCATAAAATGGTTAGCCAGAGTCTGCACCTCTCCAGCTAACCAACGCTCAGAATAAATTAAACGAGCCAGACATTCCATACTAGCCGACTTCCGGCTCAATGCATCAGCTACCACATTAGCTTTACCAGGGTGATACAAAATGGTGATGTCATAGTCCTTTAGCAGTTCCAACCACCTCCGCTGTCTAGAGTTCAGATCTTTCTGAGTGAACACATGTTGCAAACTGTGATGTTCTGTGTACACTTCACAATGGTCACCATACAAGTAGTGCCTCTAGATTTTCAATGCAAACACCACCGCTGCCAACTCTAGATCATGAGTAGGATAGTTCTTCTCATGTACCTTCAACTGCCGAGAAGCATAAGCAATCACATTCTTTCCCTGCATCAAAACAGCGCCCAAACCAGAACATGAAGCATCACAATAAACAACAAAATCCTTGCCCTCAACGGGCAATGCTAGAATCGGTGGGGTAGTCAACAATGTTTTGAGCTTTTGAAAGCTCTCCTCTCACTCATCGGACCACTGAAACGGTACCTCCTTCTGAGTCAAACGGGTCATATGAGAAGCAATAGAAGCAAACCCTTTCACAAACCGACAATAGTAGCTAGCCAGACCCATAAAACTATGGATCTCGATCACTAATGTGGGCCAAGAAAGACACGGAAGATAACCAAAATTCATATTTGGAGAATTTAGCATACAATTTCTTCTCCCGCAAGAGTACACCAGGATATCATCAATGAACACTATAACAAATGAGTCTAAGTAGGGCTTGAACACACTGTTCATCAAATCCATGAACGCAACTGGGGCATTTGTAAGCCCAAAAGACATAACCAAGAATCCATAGTGCCCATACCTGGTCTGAAAAGCGGTTTTTGGAACATCCTCTGCCCAAATCTTCAACTGATGGGATACTTGTTTCGGACAGTTTCCTTATTCAGCTGTTGGTAATCAATACACATATGCATAGACCCATCCTACTTCTTAACAAATAACACAGGAGCACCCCGCGGAGAGGCACTGGGCGAATAAACCCCTTACTCGAAAGATCTTGCAACTGTTCTTTCAGTTCCCTGTGTTCTGCTGGTGCCATCCTATAAGGTGGAATAGAGATAGGACGAGTCCCTGGGTCTAAGTCAATCCTTAAGTCAATATCACGATCCGGTGGCATACCAGGGAAGTCTGCAGGGAACACATCCGCAAACTCGCGTACCACTGGAACCGAATCAAGGGATAGAGTATGTGCACTGGTCTCACGGATATGTGCCAGATAACAACCCTTCTCTACTAGCTTCCTAGCATGAACAAAAGATATTACTTTCTTAGGGAAAACGGTTACCCTTCCACTCGAGTCTAGGTGCCCCGGGCATGGCCAGTGTTACAGTCTTAGAATGGCAATCAAGTATAGCATAATGGGGGGACAACCAACTCATACCCAAAATAACGTCAAAATCTACCATGTCTAAAATCATTAAATCTGCCCAACTACGATACCCCATAAAAGAAATTGCACACACAGGGTAGACGCTATCCACTACTACAGAATCCCCAACCGGAGTAGACACAAAAATAGGGTTATCAAGAGTATCACACATCATATCCAGACCCACAGTAAAATAGGTAGATACATAGGAAACGGTAGAACCGGGATCAAACAAAACAGAAGTCATACGGTCATAAACGGAGATAGTACATGTGATAACTGCATCGAAGTTCTCAGCCTCGGGTCTACCTGGGAAGGCGTCCAAATGACCGCGCCACCCTGTCGCCTGCATACCACCACGATTACCGTTACCAGTATGAGCCCCCCCTTGCCAGGCGGCTGTCCGCCTTTACCTGCCTAAGAACTGCCTCGGTTAGGTTGGGCACCACCCCTACCAGCTTTGTGGCTGCCCCGCCCTACCGGTGTGCGATCCTTACCCCTTCGATCTAGTGCATATGGAGCTCTGAGAGCCTGATACTAAGTCCCCTACCCACTCTGTCTAAGTCTGGGGCAATATCTCTTAATATGCCCTATCTCACTATACTCAAAGCAAGCACAGTCCAGCGTAGGCCGCTGAACAGATGCCGATGAAGCAGTGTATCCTTCATACTGACCGGAAGCCTGATAATTTTCCCCTGATGGGCCCCCAGCTGACACCTACATCGATGACAGCACCGAACGCCCTGAATAAACCTGTGAACTCTGACCCCTCGAGAAGGAGTTGTTGAACATCCCACCCCTACGAGCCTTCTTCTCTACATGCTTCGCATGACTCTCCTGCCTAATACCCTCAACAATACGGACATGGTCCACTACCTTCTGGAATGAAGCCCAGTGTCTACAAGCTGAAGAGCTGATAACTGAAGCCCAGGGTTCAACCCCGTCACAAACCGTCGTATCCTCTCCCCCTCAGTGGGCCACAACTGAAGAGCATATCGGGATAGGGAGTGGAAACGATACTCATACACAGCAACCGACGAGTTCCCCTGATTAATAGTAGCGAACTCATCCTTCCTTCGGTCCCTCAGAGTACGCGGAACGTACTTGTCCAGAAACACATAATAAAACTGGACCCAAGTCAACGGAGGAGACGCAACTGGCCTACACTCCACATAATCCCTCCACCAAAGCTTGGCATCACCCAAGAACTGGAACGTCACAAACTCTACCCCGTACTTATCCACGACCCCCATCTTATGGAGCCGCTCATAATAGTCGATGATGAACACATATGCGTCCTCCGACTCAGTACTATAAAATATAGGAGGAGGCTTCATTTTTGTGAACCTCCAAAATAGATCATGTTCTTCACCAATCATCACTGGCCCCACAACAGGCCTCGGGAAGGCCTCAAAACCTGGAACCTCATCCAAGCGAGGTGCCACCGCTGCCGCGTGCTGAACTCCTGGAGCCTGTGCTCTATCCGGATCTGGAGCCGCTACCCTTGTACCCCTACGTGCTGGACCTACTAGTATAGCTCCGGTCTGTGCTAACTCACGCAACAGATACAACACTTGTGCCATCGCGTTTGGTACACCCCGAGCAGCTGCAGCTCATAGTGGAACTAGTGCTGCTGCTGGCTGGGCTGGTGCGGCTGCAACTCCCGCTGCCTCGTTAGGGACCACTGGAGGCACGGGGTCAACCACTGGAACGCCACCCCCAGCTGGGGCCGCCCCTCTGCTAGCTCTTTTTCCTCCACCTCTTTCTCTAGCTGCTGCCGCACGTGTTCTCGCCATCTGTGAGAGAATGAAGGATAGTCAGCTACTAATTTGAATCAGCAGATACCAATTGGATTCAAGTAGCATGAAAGAAGAAAGAAAAGAGAGTTTTCCTAGTGTTCGGCAGTCTCTCGAAGATAAGTACATACGTCTCCGTACCGATCTACAAGACTCTGCTAGACATGTCCTGGTACGATGAGATCGACGAACCTAAAGCTCTGATACCAACTTTGTCATGACCCAACCCGCCATGAACGGCACCTATCTAAATCCTAACAGGCGAACCAATATACATACCACCTAATCCATTCAATACAATTTTTAGATAAATCAGGCTAAACAATTATTACTTATTTAACAACAAAAGAACAAGTAAATCATGCCATAAATATTGTAGTAAGTGCAGAAGTTCTAGGTATTACAATCCCCAAAATCCAAAAGTCATCGTACAGGACTCTAAGCCAAAAACATGTCTAAAAACTGAAATATGCCTAATAAATATCCATAATGTCCAGAATAAGAAAAGACATCATAAGTAGAAGATCTTCGCGCAGCCTGGCATGAGAAGAAGCTCACCCCAAAATCTGTCAACAATTATCCTCCACGCTAGAAGTGAGGACGAGTAGCGGTATCTATATCAAAGTCTGCACTCAACGAATGCAGCAAGGTAATATCAGTACAAACACTATGTACCTGCAAGCATCATAAGCCGACTAAGATTAGTATCATGCATATCTTATTAAATCAATAAAATAAACAAGCCAGTCAATCATACACGAATATCAATACATCACAACAAGTCAACCACGGACAATCACAACAAATCACCAAATTGCCAAGAATAACAAACACGTCAACTACAACGGAGATAAATGTACCATTATGCCCCCCACTCGCTGTACACACATGCTCTATAATGTCATAGCTTAGTACTCATGACCTGCAGGGGACCCGTAGTGTCCATGTACCACTCGTTCCGAAACTCTCCTCGGACCCGAGCATAACCTCTGCTCCGGAATGAACCTCGGATGCGGGATGTAACAATAAACCTCTCATTTTCGAAATTATCCTCGGACCATGAGCCCATAAATCTAGGCCACATGTGTGCCTTGTCATACCTTTTACAGAATAGTGTTTCTTACCTTCTCAATATCCATATTCACCTCATCAGTTTATGACACAATATCCTCGAGAAGACTATGTTAACTTCTCATCACAATACATCTACTGCAGATTAAATCACTCAAGAATAATGGCACGAAGCCTACACAACATTCAATCACAAGCACATAGGAGCTTAACCATACAATATCATGTAATGAGTCCTAGACATGCTTTCTCCTATTGAAATCACAAACATGCATTCAACTAACTAAAGTCTAACTCAAGTAAATCGTAACCTACCTCAGAGTAGAGCTGAAACAATGCCTGTCACTCTGCCACAGCCTTTCCTTTCCTGAAAGCCTCAATACGTTCACGGTCTAGAAATAGAAGACTCAATGAGTCACATTGCTCAATTTGCAAATACCAAGGCAAGAAATACCCTTCCCTCTCCCCATTCTAAGGGTGGATGATTTTCTAGGTGATAGACAACCTATCAAAAACCCCTAATATTCATAAGCCATCAATTTCTACCACATTCTATCAAACAGTCCCATTACAACAGTTTTCTATGGCAAAGACACCATTTTTATAGAACCCTAGGTCTTCAATCACTTAGTTTATGTCTCTAACTGTTCAATTTATGATCAAGAGCAACTAACCAATGCATTTAGATGATAACTAAGCGATAATAACCATAACCCATCAAGTTTAGCAGGTTTATTAATATTCTAGGGTTTCTATTTCAATTTAACCATTAAAAACCCATTGAGATGATTACAATAATGAAGGGGAGAGGAATGATAGAATGAAAAGCGATGGAACTTACCTCACAAGGTTGTCTTGCCCTAGCTTGAAAATTCTCTCTAAGTGTTTTTTGGGGAGTGTGTTCGAGTTTTATGAATGAGAAAAGAAAACTAAGGCATTAAATACCCGACTACTTTTTCCCGTCGACCGCTGCGGCGGTCGCTCCACCACTGCGGTAGTCCCGCTATAGCGGTCAAGTGACCGCTATAGCGGTCCCCAACTATTCCGCCTGACTGCTATGGTGGTCGGATCACCGTTATAGCGGTACCGCCATAGTGGTCCACCGTCCGCCACAGCGGCCCCCAAAGAAATGGATGGCCGCTTGCAGCGGTACTGCCGCAGCGGTAGTCCCCCCGCTGCAGCGGTCCATTTTGGGTAGTGAGGTCGGCTTTGTGTCCAGTTTTCCCCCTATCACCCCACATTTCATCCAAGGCCTCAAAACACAACACAAAACATGCATACATACAAAAAGACGTCCTACGAATCCACCCGTGGCCTCAGAATTCCCAATGGAATCCTAAATTCCCATAAATACCGGAAGGGTTACCCGAGCGGACAAGCTAAGGGTGGACTCTCTAAGGCTGTGGGATGACCACCTGCCCACTCGACCTTAGGGACCTCCGAAGAATATATCAAAAGGTTTTTTACTATAGTTATGACCACAGCTCATCCCGCGTCGTCACCCTTAGAAAAAATGTAAAATAAATGCCAGGAGTGGCGGAATATGCATGCATGAATGACTGTTTTATTTTGCTGAAATCTAAACTCATAAACAATTTATATCATACAAACACACAAATTATTGGAACCCTTATGGTTAGAACCTTAAATTATCCCCAGCAGAGTCACCATCTGTACAGTTCGATATTTTTTCCGATTCTCATTTACACTTGCCTCATTTAAAAAGGAAAGTGTCCCAGAGAAATACGGTTGTTAATCGTACCGGGAAAAAGGAAAAATATACCTCTCCATAATGGTACTCTAAATGGATAATGTTTTAGAGTTGCCACCCAATTTTTAGGAAATTAGGAAAACCAATTTGAAAAGGGTTCATTTAAAACGGATAAATTTTAAAAGAAACCTAATCTAACCAAAGTATGGGTAAGGGTTCTGGTGATCCCCTGGGGAAGGTGTTAGGTACCCCAGTATTAAGGATCTGTAAAATACGGTTGACCTACGGGTTAATAATAGTATGCCTTTGTAGATATAAATTGCTTGTGATAAAAACAGTTTTTGTTTCATATTCCGCAAACAGAAATTAGTCATTCATGCCCAAAACACTCCTTTTCAAGAAATGAAAAATGGTAGAGTTTTGCCCAAAATTGGGCATTTTTTGGATTTCGGACTAGAACACCTAGGTTAAAACCCGAAGGCGTTAACCCAATTAGAACACTATGTAAGCCCATCCGAGTTTAGAAAAAAAAATCAGAAAAAATGTTTTTAGGTATAGAAAATAGTTTTTGAAAATAGTTTTTATAGGCATACTAATATACTCCATAGGTTAGCCATATTTTTAGAACTTTTATCCAATTTTTGGTTTTAATCCTTAAAAAAAAGTCTCAAAGTTTACTCATTAGCCTTTTTAATAGTCAAAACAGTTCACCTAGAATGATAATCCAAGTTTAACAAAATATCTTTTCCAACTCAAGTTTCAAATCAATCATAGTAGTCAATCATATCAAAGGTATCAAAAATCCTCAAAATAATCCGCAATCCTAAATTTGCCTAAATAATTTTTTTTTTTAATTTTGAAAATTAATTTTAGCAACTCTTAGGCATGATAATCTCATTCAGGGTTCCAACAAGCATACATATATATAATCAAGTAAATAATATAAAGAGTAGGGAATTGGGCCGACCAAGACCAATAAAAAATGCATAAATAAATATTTTCGCTCCAAATTATGCTCTAATGCCTTAGTCCTTCCATGATAGGGGTTGACTCGACCTAGAAATGTTAGTAGGCCTCGAAAGATCCACGAACAAGTTGGGGAGGTCACAAAAGATAGGTGTACAAAACATTAGTAATAGGCCGAGGTCAATTATTTACTTTACAAAGCAAAAATAAAATAAAATGAATTACAATACTTTTAAACCAAGCCCATAATTAACATACTTATAAATAAAAGGACAATTTATGCAAAAGGCCCAATAGTTGCTATGAATTAGTAACAAACTCACAAAAACTAAGGTTTTTTTTTTTTTTTTAATTATATATATATCAAAAGCTAATAAGAATGAATAAATCACACTAAACCTATCAACACAATGTCAAAATTCTAAATTAAGCTACTATTTTTCTTATTTTTATCAATTTTAATTAACCTAAAATCACTTCACATTGTCAAAAATAGTAATAAATCCATAGGATACTCACTTAATTATGTAAACAAAGTTAGGCTAGCACATAGTCCTTTTCAACTACACAAGCATCATAAATAACATATAATCATAACTTAAAATGAATTAAGGGATGGGATCTCTTTTTCTTATTTTTATCGATTTAACTAATCTAAAATTACTTAACATTGCCTAAGTCAAACTTCTAATTTATTTTCATTTTTTCAAATGGTATCAAATTCACATAATATCCACTTAATCATCAAGCAAGATTAAGTTAGTAAAGAATTATTTTTAACTAACACAAGTATCATAATAAATATATAATCATAACTAGAAATGAAATAAAGGATATCAATTTAACTAACCTAAAATCACGTAACATTGTCTAAATCAAACTTCTAATTTATTTTCATTTTTTCAAATGGTATCAAATCAACATAATATCCACTTAATCATCAAACAAGACTAAGCTAGCAAAGAATTATTTTTAACTAACACAAGTATCATAATAAAGATATAATCATAACTAGAAATGAAATAAAGGATAGAATGAGAGATTACCTTTTGATGGGGCAACCTAAAGATCAAAATGAGGATTGGTTCAATCTACTTCAAGTAACAAATACTTCACAAATCTTTAAACCCCTTTTTTTAAAAAAAAGAATTCCCTCTTTTTCTATATGTATATCTTATATTTGTATTTTTTTTTTTTTGCTAAGATTTGAATATATAATCAAACTTTAGCTTTTAGGATGCCAAATTTGAACTCTTTTTTTTTCGTTTTTCTATTTTTTTTTCGTTTTTTTCTCTCTTTTTCCCAAAAATAGAAAAATGAAGATTCCCCTTTTTTCCCCTCTAAAAAACGTGACCTCCCAAAAAAAATCCCCTTTTCTTAATGTTCATCCCTTCTATTTGTAGGCAAGCCAATTTAGAATTTAATGGACAAAAATAGGCCAAATGACCATAGTTCCCCCCCCCCCCCCCCCCCCCAAAAAAATCCTTATTCAAATTTTCAAAAATCATACAACTAAGTAATTAGAATTCTATGGATAAAAATAGGCCACTTGGCCATACTTTTCCCCCCAAAACCCTATTCAACTTTTCAAAATCATCCAATTAAATATTTAGAATTCTATGGACAAAAATAGGCCACTTGGCCGTACTTTTCCCCCCAAAATCCTTATTCAAATTTTCAAAATCATCCAACTAAGCATTTAGAAATCTATGGACAAAAATAGGTCCCCCCCCCCCTCACAAAAAAAAAGACCTTATCAAAATAGTACCAACAAAGGTACAAATAGATAAAATCCCCTTCTTATTTTTTTTATAAAAATGTAGCTTAGTTTTTATATAGTTTTAGGTTAATTAGTCTAATACACCCCTCGTAAAATAATATTTTGAAGAAATAAAAATTATAATACGCCGTTTTAAAATACGAGCTTCAAAACGGGCCCAATATTGATATAATTCTGAGCAATATTTAAAAATGTGAAAAAATGCGATCAAAATGAGGCGTAATTCATACGTTATTTTTAATTAACAATTTTACCGAGTTAGATGGAGCGAGATATGTATCTTCTTTTCAAATCACGTTTGTGAAAGTAAATAACTGGTAATTTCTTGTAATTGTTAATTTTTATGAAAATAATAATTAAATGTCAATTTTTTACAATTTTCTCAGAATTTTTAATTTTTTAATTTTTTAAGGGCATCTGTACTCCGTCTTGGACTCGGGAAATCTGAAAATTAAAATACGCGTTTTATGAGGTGAAAATTAGGTGTTAACAAATACCGTACTCAGTCCCCGAATCCACTCAATCGAATACCGCATAATAATAAGTTTTTCAAGCTAGCGAAATCAAATCGGGAGATAGGATCATACTACACACTCTGTACATTAGAGTTTTTCTTAACGCTTACAACTCGAAATTAAACGCTCTCTAAACCCAGCGTGTCACACCGAAGCATCCTTGCCCGAATTGCTTACTCAATTCCTGAAATGTACACCGAACCTAACTCAGTTAACCCATCATTGTCCATTCTATCATTTCAAGTATCCATGTTTACTAACCCCTTACTCAAATCCTTAACATCACTAGTCCTCGAAGAATCATCTCTTACCTTAATTATCGAATCTGAACATCTCTAACCACTCGCACGCCAATCCTTTTTATTCAATCACATAAGCCGAGTAATAACACCATTAGTAGCGGGATCTAGCCAATTCTTTCACACAATGAATACAAGGTTCCCAACCTTAGTCCACCACTAATCTCTATTAGTCTATGATATAACTGAACATTGCAACTCATCCATAACCCTCCAGCCCACTCTACACAATACAATCACAATCGAACGTTCACATCACTAACACTTGTTTCAACGATTTCCTTTTTGCTCTTAATCTCGAAGACATCAATCAACCAACAAATGCTTAAATCCACTCGATCCTCCAAACTAATCATCCATTTAAGCTCGACAAACCACAAGCAATATCAATGCTTCTCCTCCAACCTAAGTGAACAACCTGTAACTCCTCAAGTCATTAACTTATCGCATATGCTCATAATTGAAGTCATTTCCCTCAGTCGATTACTAACTCCTCAAAGTCTACAACCCAATCAGATTTACCGACCAAATGATGTGCCCATAGCATTCACTTAATAACCAAGTAGTCCTTTAACATCAACTAACTTATATCAGGAATAACCCTAGCACTAGTCACAAACTTATCCTGGCGACCATGTCAGATACCCGTTTTTCCCTTCCCAATATCTCGAAAAATGTTCATGCCCAAGATATCCAACGAAGTCTCACTTCGCTATGCGCTTTCCACCAAAGTCTTCCTTCATGTCCTTATTGTCAACTTCTTTTCTCTATTACACGCGATCATAATATGCTGTCCACGTTCGATTTCATCACCGAGCTTACACTTGTACTCACATACCGAAGTCTAATACTCTAACGTTGCTGAATCGTCGACCTACCATTGGTCCACCAGCGTCACGCACACCGTCATAAAGCCCTAACGAAGCTGAAGTCAAACCGATCATATCATCGAGCAACCCACTATTGTCAACCCTGTAACCCTCTGAACTATCTTCTAATTTCTCACAAACTTCCATAATAAATGAGTCTAATCACGACTCCATACAACAACCGAGTCAAGTCGTGACTCCACACAGCAATCGAGTCTAGTCGCGACTCTATACAATCGGCCTTATGCCATAACTAGTGACAGAACTGAATCATGCGTCTGAATTAGGATAACACGTCTCACACCATTCCACAACACATCGTAGATCGATCGTTCGCGTAAGAATTTAAGGACGGATTTTCATCTTCTGAGGATGATCAAGATAAGAAGGTCCAGATACTAATCGGAATCGACTAGATACCAATTTGAATGAAGTCGCACGAGAGAATGAAGAATTTGAAGTTTCCTAAATGTCTTATAGCCTCTCGCAGATAAGTACGGAGCTCATCGTACCAATCCACAAGACTCTACTAGACACGCTCTTGTATTATAGACCAGGTAACCTAGCGCTCTGATACCAACTTGTCACGACCCATTTTACTAGGACGTACGGGCACCTATCGTTCCCACCGCGATAGGCGAACCCTTATCCCAATATAACCAATTTAAGTAAAGCCGGAAGAAATAAAAATAGAATAAGTCTCAAATTATTCATATAAGATAAAGTGCGGAAATACTAAATACAACCCCATAGATCTGGTCTAATTCATACAAGAGCACTAACTAAATATTACAAGTCTGAAGGATGATAAAGTCTCATAATACAACTGTCTCGAAATAAGAGTAAGCCAAGTATGTAAAGGAAAGAACATCCGGGCAGCGGCCGTCATGGTGCTCACCCTGGAATGACTCTACAACAGCCTCGCCAACCAATCATGAGGGAAAAGAGTGGAACCTGTCTAATACTCTGCATTCATAAAAGAATGCAACAAGCGTAAGTCAGTACAAAATAACGGTACTGGTAGGTATCATAGGCTGACTAAGTATAGCTAACATAATTCAGACAATAAAGCAAATAAGCAGGTAAATCAACAATTATAAGTCAAACATAATCGAAACAAAGTACACGTCATCGCCTAAATAGAACATCTAAACCCAAATGTGCCAAGTCTCAATATGTCCAATCCGAAACCAACATCACAAGTAAAACACCAAAATATCTCAATGTAATCCATGATGCAATGCAATGCAATTGCTGTGTACACATGTACTCCGGACGGAAATATCGACATCTCGGTAGCACAACCCAAGGTGACTCGCGAAGTCTAAGTGCCACCCGTCCCGAATCTTTACCCAATAGACAGACGGGACCCCGGATCTTTGCCTACGGGGGGTTCTCACCGGCACCACCCTGGGGGACCTGCGGAGTCCATGCACTCACTTAATCCACGATTCCGGAATGAACATCGGATATCAGACTCTCACGTCACTCAAGTAAAAAGAGTTTTCATCAAGTGTCAATTCACTCTATCCACGATTCCGAGACGAACATCGGATATTGGACTCTTACGTCACTCAAAATCGAGCCCACCTCATCACAGTGTTTTATCAAGTATCATCAAGGTATCAAAAGTGTATCATGAATGGATGAGAATGCGTGCAATGCATGTGTCAACATCAATAATCTAATCAATATCACAAGTACAAACATGGGTACGCCAACAATATAACCAATGTCATAAGTACCAACATGGGTACGCCAATAACATATCAAAGTCACCAGTACCAATATGGGTACGCCAATAATATATGGGTCACAAGTACCAACATGGGTACGCCAACAATATCAGTGAAGACTACACAAGTCATATAGAACTCTATCCTCGTATCGTCATCAAGCCGTAAGATACTACAATATCACAATCAAGATGGACAATAGATTCCAATATCTACTAACAACACATGGCATCAACCCAACACAATAGAACAATCAAGTCATAACACAACGGGGTGGCTAGCCCCAATCGCTCAACAAGGCCCAACCTAAGATATTATCCAACCCAACTTCACACCTGAAGGTTTACATGCTATCTCCGACAATATAATCTAAATATATGCTTCGCTATATGAAGTCTCACCAAGGGTAAGCCATAGCCTACTTGGATGGTCAACCGTAACACCAACAAATCACTCTTTTGCCTTGCCCTTCCGCTGAGCCTCAGAACCAAAGAAGTCTAGGCATAATCGAAATCTAGATTAGAAATCATGAAGAACGATGTTAATATTGCTATCATTCAATTTAGGTCAAATCCAACCCTAGAATTTGGGAAAGCGACGCCCACAAGGTCTAAACAGGGAACTCGAGGGGTAAAATATCAAATTAAACACTAAGTGATCAAAACCCATCAACCAATTGCTAAATTAAGTCAAAGATTCACCCAATTTCAAAATTTTAGTAAAACCCCCAATTTTAGGTGTAATCCCTAACTCTTAGATTCAATGATTCAATACTAATAATGGAAGATATATGATTAACAGCCTTAGATTCATCATAATCTAGCATAAACTCCATCAATTTCATCATTAATCAGCCTAGATATAAAATCTATCAAAACCCACTTTTAATCTTCCATTTCTAAGGGCTAACAAGGAAAGAAGAATCATTAAGATGATTAGAAACAATAAAATATTAAGAAGGTTAGGAAAGCTTACCACCAAGAATCTTCACCAATAATCCTCTAGAAATGCGCCCAATATGAACCACTTTCGGAATAACAATGAATGAAAAGATTTGGGGTTTTATATCATTTAAATACCCCAGTCACTGCCCGATCACTGCTTCCGCGGTCGCTCAGACCGCTTTAGCGGTCAAGCCCAATTAGCTTGGACCGCTCCAGCGGTACTGCTGCCGCGGCGCTGGTGCCGCCAAAGCGGGCACCAGACACCCGAATTCCACCCAAGTTTCACAATCCAATTCGATTTTTCAACTAATTCCCGAGGCCATCTGCTCACATACCACACACAAAAAAATACTGTACGAATGCGCCCGTGGCCTCTGAATTCCCAACGGAGGTCTCGTTGACCCCCGATACCTTAATTCCAATTTCCTAACCCAAGTCCCAAAATATATCCGAGTGCATTGGGAACCGAACTGAATATACACACAAGTTCTAAACAACCATCCGGACCTCTCGAAATAGACGGAATTCCGAAAAAGGTCTGTTTACCCAGAAGTCAACTTTGGGTCAACTCCTTTTTTCACATTAAGCTCATATTTCACAAAAAGTTGCCCGAATCCGATCTAGACACCTCGAGAAGTGTGCCAACTGTTCCATCGGGTCAAAAGTAAGCTAACCAAGCTCGAACAAAGGGCGAAAATGCCGGAAAGACTATGACGACCAAACGGGTTGTTACAACCAGCATATTGATGTCATTTCTTACTACTTGTGGAAGAAAGACAACTACGACAAGGATAGCAGTTAAAAATTCACAACCGTTAACTGTATGTTCTTCTCCAAAATTGACGAAATTCACCGTGCATATGCAAATCCGGAGGGGACCAGTAGTGTTGCCAGTTTGGAGAACGAAACATACGAGTACATTAACGGGTACAGGATACTGGCTAATGTGCCATGGCATACAGTTGATTGTGTATTCATCCCTATCAACATCAAAGAGTAAAATCACTGGATCTTGGTTGTAATGCCATTCACTGACATGTATTCTTATTTATTTATTTTGAATTCATTAAAAAACCTGTTAACCGGGCTTATGTACTATTCTTTTACGTGCAGGCATCTGTACATCTACAACTCATACCGAGCTACAGGTCATGATGCTGTTGTTAGAAGAGAAATACACAAGCTATCTACCCTATTGCCACATCATCTACATCTGTCTGGGTTTTACGAGGAAAAAAAAGCATCGCTTGGATTAACCACCCATCATACAAAGGCAAACAACAGACTGATGACTTTGAGATCATGTATGTGAACGATCTGCCACAACAAGCCTCTGGGAGCATGTATGTATTTCTCAATCATTGTTCCAATTTTTTTCAAATTTCTCAACAAATAATCAATATTTTTCATTTTTCAGGGATTGTGGTGTGTATGTGGCAGCATTTGCTGAATATTGTTATTCTGGTCGAGGCGTTCCAGGTAAAATTGATGCAAAATTACTACGTAATAGATACGGTGCATTACTATGGGAATACGGATGGCAAAAGGCTGATTTGAATGCCTTCAGTGATAATGAACTGCCGCCAAGACCAGTTAGGCCTACCATACATTACAATGTAGTTGACACAGTAGTTGTTAATTAGCCTATTAGGTTTTAATGTTGAATTGTTATTCACAGTACTGTTTGTTGACAAATTTGTACATTTTGCTGTGTTGTTTTGTTAAGAATTGACAAATAGCACTGTTTTTTCATCAATGACTTAACTAATTTCTATTACGACTATTTTTTGCCTAAGCCTGCCATGTTTATATTTATTGTTTAATGAAACAACTTCTGATGTATTTCAATGTATGTACTCAGTCTGTATTTTTGTATTTCTAATTTTATGAAACAGTTTCTGATATATTTCATTGTATTTCTGTGTATATACGCATACTGCAATTTCATATTTCTTAAACATTTCACTCATATTTCATTGTATTGTTTTAAGTTAATACGTATTTATTCCTTTAAACATCCATTAACACGGAATGGTATGCACTATTATTATGAAAATAAAGGACAAAAAATGCAGAATACAACGATTAACCAATAATTTCTTTATTTAAGATTTTTGGGAATAAGTGTTTTTAACAAATAAACGCACTTACAAACTAAACATCTACTTCTTACGGGTCTCATTAGAACGAGAACGCCTATTGTGACCAAGACGTCCACAAGGACTACAAGCATTCCTACTTTTAGCAATCACCGTCTCCATTAATGGTTTATCTCGCTTTTTCTTTGGCCTTCCTGGGGGTCTTTTGTATCTTGGTGGCAAAACAACTTCATCGCATATGTGTGTGGGAATATTCCACTCACTCTCGTCAGGGAGAGGATCCACTGGCACATCATACATCTTAATCACTGTCTTTGGTTTGAATAGGTCTGAGCAATATTCATCAGGCATAAGACTTTTACTCTTCAATACAGCCCATGCATGTAGACATGGTATCTCGTCCATTTGGAACATCCAACAACTGTATGTTTTCTTTTTAAGATCAATTATGAAACGCCTTGCCTCATCATTTATGGTGTACACATATTCAGTTGATGGTTCAACCTAATCAACAAGAAATGTGTCAGACCATAATACATTGAATATTAACAACAATAAACATATGAAATACATGGAAATATACAATTCAAACAGAATTACTTAAGTACCTTAAAAAATATACTAAAATACATTGAAATATATGTAGGCAGACTTCAACAAATAAACAGTAACATACCGTCATACGCAGAGATTTACACTCATTTATTGATAATAATTGCTGGAATGATTTTCCAAGTGTTGTGAATGTGTATGTACCATTTCTCCTATTAGTGCAATTCCAACTCCCAAACATCTTCCTCACATCTTCAAGAAAATTGAAAACAGGCAACTCTCTTTCTGCTACCATTTTTCCATTAATACATTCGGCTATATTTGAGGTCATTGTCCCTCTATTAACGGGTGAATACAGTCGAGCCCACTTTTCCCTTCCAGCATCCTCCAAGTACTCTTTTACCCGAAAATCAACCTTCTCAAGCTTCTCCATAAGCTTATCAAGCTCATCCTTTGTGTATGCTTTTGCAAGTGCATAGAATACAGGACTCAATACTTCATCATTCGACTTGTATTTCTTTGTCACATTTTTCCATAAATGCCATATGCACGCCAAATGTGGCATAGTTGGATATACTCTAGACACTGCCTTAATGATGCTCTCATGTGTCCGATACAACACACATGTTATCCCTATTCCCATAAGCTTGCTTGAACTGCTCAAAGAACCACGTCTAAGACTTATCGTTCTCTGAATATATCACATCATATGCCAATGGTAGAATGTATTTACAGTGAAATATAGCATAAAGCAATTTGAAATACATTTGTAATACAATGAAATATACCATGAAGAAGAAAAAATTGTATTTATACATGTTGGCACCTACATGCACCATCCAACGTGTTGGCTGATACGAATGTACCGTTATATATAGTTTTAAGGTGGGAACCATCTACTACCACTATTAGTCTACAACGCTCTAAGCCTTTTATGAACGCTTTAAGTGCTACAAACAAATACAAGAACTCATTTTGTTGTGATTTGTGCATTCTGACATGCGATCCAGGATATGTTTTATCCAATATGTACACATATCCCGGTAACTTCTTGTATGATTCTGCTGGTTCCCCTCTTAATTCATTCATTGCCTTTTCTGTAGCCCTCCAGGCCGTCATATAAGAAACATCAACGCCATACTCTTACCAGGTGTATATTTCCTCTTGTGGTTTGCTATTTTTGGCTTAACAACTGATGCCCCAATCAACCAACTTGTTTCTTGCCTTTGGAAATACACCTTTTCCTTCAATGGACACGTATGTTCGTCATGGAAAGATCTCACTCTAAACATTTCAGAGTTCGCAATACTTGAAGCTCAGAATTTTCAATGACAATCAGTTGACCAGCATACCAGGGTGTAACTACAAAAACCAATACAAAAATAGAACAATTAGATTGAAGTTTCAATCACATATATGATGCTAAATACATTGCCTTTATATACTAAAATGTTACATAATGGAATTAAATCATACAAATAGCGCATATTTCAATGTATTTAATCCAATACCACTGAAATATAATGTCACTAAAACAGTGTATTTCAAAGTATTTCAATGTATTTCATAGTATATTTCAATGTATTTCATAGTATTTTCAGTCTAACATACCTTATGGCATTCGACCTCTCTGTCCTGAAATTGAATCTTTTCCGAATTGCATAATTCGCCATAACATTCTTCAGAGTATCCTTATCCTGGTAAATTTGATCAACAAAAACTTCCTTCTGTTCCTTGTTCAAAATTATCAAGTTATCGTTGTTTTCAAATAAAACAACAGCCTTAGCACAATCCGACATATCCAAATCATTTGAATCAACTACATCCATAGCATGCATATAATCATTAAATCCAAGTTGAAACATATCGTATCCAACTACAGATTCACCGGATACAAAATTCTCACGATCATTATTAGTTATGCTAACACAAATCGGATACATTTCAAATCTCTTGTTTTCTCTCTTAAGCTCAACATACATCCTAACTCCCATATCATTGTGTATTTCCATTGGCATATTGTCTCCTTCAACAGCATATTTTATTGATACCGTTTTCCTGCTAATATCAACTCCTAACTGAATCTCAATAGTTTCAACCAACTCAACGTATAAACAATAATCTTTGAAGACAACTGCGTCTATTTTGTAATTAACAAAGCAATTCTGGTCGTTCCAAAAACCGGAGTGTCTGATCACAGCTATTATGCTTGACATTTTTCGTTTTGAAATAGAACAAATCTAGAAGAACAACGACTGCATTGGAAAAAAAAATCATCGTTTCAAACACAAAATATAGAATAAAAAAACAATCTCAAACAAATCATTGAAAATTTGAAACATACCTTTGTAGAATCTGAAATACAAATCTGATCGCCACTAAAATTCTACATATAAACTCGTTCGTATGTTATCGAGTGTGTGTCAACTTGCTTTTTGAATGATTTGAATGTAGAAAACAGAGCTCACAAAGATTCTTCTGTATTTGGAAGTTTTCAGATCTTCAGTGATTTTTTAATTCAAAAAGTTTTAATTGTGATAAAAGTGGAGATAGATACGTAAGTTGTTATGGAAGAACAGCCGTTACACGTGATTTAT
The DNA here is from genome assembly GCF_019175385.1 of Lycium barbarum. Taxonomy (NCBI): domain Eukaryota; kingdom Viridiplantae; phylum Streptophyta; class Magnoliopsida; order Solanales; family Solanaceae; genus Lycium; species Lycium barbarum. The sequence goes on from NC_083343.1 coordinate 106,399,226, forward strand.
GGGAAGATTTAAATTGAATCCCAAAATCTTAAAAAAAAAAAAAATCTATTCCATAAACAGGACTTGATTTTACTCATCAGTGTCTTGCGTTTCTTGTATTTCACTATATTTCATAAAAATGAAATACACGCGTTTTAGGATAAAAACTAGCTACGCTTGGTAAATAACAATTTTGTAGCTATTTCAAGTTACAAGCTAATAAATAGTTATTTATGTAAGTTTTACGGTCATCCTCGTTTAAACATTTAAACAATTCATAATCACGTGAAGCATAATAATTAAAATCTTAACATCTGCATAAAAACATAGATCACGCGTAACTAATTATACCCCACAATTATACACTATCATATTAGAAGCCATTTAGTCATTCCATAACATTTTTAGAAGACATGAAATTTTGAAGAAACGGTTCAATGGAAGGGTTCATCTCAACATATCTTGAGTGATCCAAAGCTAGCGTAGCTCCTTGATTTCAATTGATTTTTCACGAATTTAATCTACAAGCAATTTGCCATGCCTGTGTTTCAGAATGAATCACACTCGCTATTGGAGACGAATCTAGAATTTAAACTTTATGAGTTCATATTCATATTCTATCGCCTCCATTATATTTACTAAGTTCAGAATCTATTATTTATATATATTTAATGATTTTTTAAAGGATAAAATACGCTAAACACCCCTATAATATCACTTAGTTGTAAATACACTATGCTCTTCTAAATCGAACACTTAACACCCTTATACTATGGAAATCCTACACATTCTTATTTTCTTCCTATAATAGTTAATATATGGAAAAAGTTACCCCTATCTTGATTATCATTTTCTCCTTTTAGAACAATTTCCTTTATCAGACTTTGTTCTCATAGAAAACAAAGATTTGAAATTTTCCCTCTGCTGTTACGAACTATCCTTAAAAGAGGTTGCAGTGAAGAATACGAATTTTATGAAATGGGATCTGTCTCGAAAAAGGAATAAACAAAGTTGATCAAGTGTATGCATTTAAGAGTGACAATATAAGATATATGCATTCAGAAATTACACACAAATACAGTAAGATACATTTTTTACTATAAAATACATATTCAATAATATATAAATCCACAATTAAAAAACTATACTATTTGATTTTCTCTATATAGTAACCGTTCGTTCCAATTGTTTTTCCTTTTCAAAGAGAAGTGGCATGTCTATATATCTTTTTTTTCCAAGCAAATTTATCAGGCGGCATGGCCCCTGATGTTTTATTAATAATGATCAAGTTCAACAGCAAAAATAGAAAAGAAAAAATAAAAGATGCTAACCATCTTTGAGTAAGCACACTCAAAGATAGTTTTAGACTTTGCAACCAGAAAATAACAAGTAAACTGCTCCATATCTTGAATCAAGCTGGCTGAATCTTTCTTGTCTTGATCATCAGTGATGGAATTTGTGCTTTGTCAATATTTAGTATCTTCCATCCCAAAACTGGCAGTGATTCAAAGCTAGTGTACTCAAGCTGATCCTCTATTTCAAGTGCTGCATTTGCTAGGGAATCTGGCAGTTGGTTTCCTTCTCTAACTGCGTGTCTATATATCGAATTTTAGTTGCAAGGAAAAATATTTCCCTTCTAAGATAGGTTGTGTGTTATGTCGATATCAGATAGTTGGACATCATCTGTCATTATAGAGTTTAGGGTTTAGATGGGAATGAGGATAAGGGCAATATTGTCCATATCTTGACTCTTATATGAAAGAAATAGGAATGAGTAGAATTTTCATTGTATAAGGGTGTTAAGTGTTTGATTTAAAAATACAAGTGATATATCTAAAACTGAGTGGATTGCACGGGTGTTTAATATAACTTATCCTTTTTTAACACATAATATTTAATGTAAAGCAAATTCATGGTTCAAATGAACCCATACCTTATTCATTGTCTAAGCCCTGCTAGCTACCGTTATTAAGTTACTAATGAATTTGGCCGCGCTTCGTGCAGTCCTAAATTTTTTTTCTTATTTTATGAAATAGTGTTCTTCTAATACTCGAATCTTAAATATTCAAAAAAATTTTTTTACAAATATTAAAAGTATTTTTAAATTTCTCTAAGAAGATGATCTAAGCACTGGTTTATAAAATTCATGTCAAAGGTAATTTATAAAACTTGAAGTTTCAAAAACTAAACTAAAAAGTCGAATCAAAACATAACCTAAGAAAATAAAAAATAAAAAGTTGCCTCGACAAAATAATAGCGACAGCCTAAAGAAAAAGTGTCACAACCATTTTATATTAAAAAAAGTTTCACAATAATCAAATTATAATAATAATAAAAAAAACTAAACATATGTTCCCACATAAAAACATGTTTTATCGACTAAACTCATAGTTATATATGAACTTTCTATTATATATTTTAACTCCAATAAAATGTAGGCATATCTAAAAATAAAAATTTAGTATTTAAATTCTGAAAGTGTTGTAGTAGCTCTTATATTGTAGTAATATTTGTTTTTCAATATATGTAAGTACAATACTTCTGAATCACATGCAGTGGCGGACCCAGGATTTTACACAAGCGGGTTCAATTACGACGTAATAAATGAGGATTGATAACCAATAGTTTAAGCAGCGTTAAGCAGAACAATCCTCACCCCCCCCCCCCCCCCCCCGCCACCCTTTTTTGGTTAATAATGTAATCTCAAAATAGACTTATTTTAAACTCAACCCTCAATTTTTTTTAAAACAACTTGAGAAAAAAAATTACAAAGAACCTATTACTTTTTTTTTTTTAAGAAAAACTATCTAATTAAAAGAGTTTTACTTCAACAAGAATTAAAAAATCTATTAACTCTATGTAATTTAACAAAATTCATTCATAATGACCAATTTTGTTATTTACGAACAAAAGACGATACAAAAAAGTTGTAAACTAAAAAACTAATATAAACTGATTAACTATATTAAAATAAACTATATATAATTTCAACAAATATAGTTGCATCTTTTAGCAAAAAAACTATAAAAGAGAGTATCAAAATTCATTTTATAAAATTTTAATTTCTTTAAGGTAAAATAGATTTTATATAATTATTTTTTATTGAATTTGAGTAAGAAAACAAAATATAAAAGGTGACATTGGAAAAAAAAAAGACAATATAAAGGCTAGCTAGTTGACCACCAATCAACATTAACTGACTTTTGTTGGCCAATACTTTGATCTTTGTAGCATAGCAGGAAAATTGGCCAAAAGTAACAAAATACAACATGCAGCGTGTCTAAAGAGGTTCGATCCCGCATTCTGAAGGTGTTTTTGAACCCACTTGACCGCTGCGCCAGAGCCAAGCTTTGTGTCAAGTGGATTCAAAAGGTTTCATATATTAAAATGTGATGATGATTTTCCCTACATAAACAGTAGATTTACAGACCAAGTGGGTTCAATTGAATCCACTTGGCAACACGTGGGTCCGCCCCTGATCACATGATGTACTTGTAATTTGTAAATATTATATATGTATTTATATTTTTTCCATAAACTTCTGGTTAAGAAGTGTTATGGAACAACTCTATGTTTTGGCAATATCAATAAAAAAAACCCATCTAAGTTTCAGTCATGAAACTTAGAGGCCCTTTGGAAAAAAACAAATATATGTATTTATATCAGTAGATGATATAAAAATATTCGTAGCACTTACATTACATACATAGACATTAAATTAGTCTTAAACCATGATTAGAAATCGGCATTTCAGATCTACAATGCCATTTTTCCACTTTGGTCCTAATACCTTTAGATTATATGTTGACGGTAGTATTACCACTTAAATATATCTCTATAAATTTGTGAAACGAAAAATATTAATTCAAGAAATCACATAAACATTTTCTAAGTTGATCAACATATTTATATCAATTTGAACGACTAAAATCCATAAAGAAGGAAAAACAAATGGAAGAGTAAATTTATAATAAAAAAATAGTAAAATATAAATGAAAAAAAATATCAAAATTTTAATTTCCTATATATACATATGATAGATGTAAAAATAAAATGATGCGGATTAGTATCATTAAAGGAATTTAGGGTTATAATAAGGGATATGAAAAGTTGAAGCAATAACAATTGTTTTGTTTGAGAGCATGTAGACATAATTATGCTTTCTCAATTCTCTCTCTCATTTTAATTGTTTAAAAGCAATGAAAAAAATAACTAAAATATAATGTAAATTTAGTACAACTACTCCTATAATTCAAAATAAGAATTTTCCGCCTAACAAAAGTCAGGGTTTATATTTAAATTAGCACTGTAATTACAAGCTCGTAACAAATTAAAAGAATAACAATATATACATCTATCGACTACAAAAAAAAAAAAAAAAAAAAGATACACATAATTTTTTTCTTTTTGAGCTCTTTAAGAGTTAATTCCTTTCCGTCTAATGGTGTCGCCATGCATCAGAAACTTATAGTCATTTTAAAATCAAACACAATAAGAAAATAAAAGAATTTCTACCACAATATGCCTAAAAAAAAAATCACCTTGAAAGATTCTAATTTTCAATGTCTCGTGTGATTTTCCTCAGGCTAAACCTACAACCATTTTCGCTTTGTTAAGATCAAACACAATAAGAAAATAAGAAAAATTCTACCACAATGTGCCTCGAGAAAGAAATTACCTCGAGACATTCTTATTTCCTTTTTGCAAATTTTCACTATCTCGTGTGATTTACCCGTCCGGCTGAACCTACAATTATTATCATTCACATAAAAAAGTACACAAAAATTGGATTTTCAAAAACGAAATCAATCAAATAATACATGAAAAAGCTAACTATAATATTTGTTATAGAATAATTGAAGATAGATGTGCTAAAAAGAAAATGATGTGATATGGCAAGAAAACCAATAACGGGAAAAGGGCAAAGGGCAAAGGAAATAAGAAAAGAAAACTTTCTATGCAGAGATTTTACGGTCCCAGAATTTAGGATGAGAAGAGGAGAAGAGGAAAAGTAACGTTAGTATGTAATGAGAAAATGTGCCCTAATATTGATAGTTAGCAATACAATGTGTAAATTATGAAGTAATACAAAAGAAAGAGTATTAGGTGCATTAATTATCACAAACGTATAAGATATGAAGATGGAAAGACTCCATTCTGCAATGGAAAAGCAACTTATGCAACTGAAAAGGAATTTATACAATATAATGGCCCATCATAATGTCATCGGAAAAGGGCCAAAAATACCCTCAAACTATTGAAAATTGAGTAAAAATACCCTTCATCCACCTGTCAGCCCCCAAATACCCTTATCATCCACCTATTGGGTCTAAAATACCCTTATCACCACCTATTGGGTCTAAAATACCCTTATCACTAACAGAATCTTTTCATTAAACACGTGTCATTTTTCTATTGGTTGGCTTATAAAATTAATTAAACTAATTAACTTTTGCAATATTGACCAGATATTGCCCCCCACCCCCGACCCGACCCCCCCCCCCCCCCCCCCCCCGTGAAAAAAAAAAAAAATTGAAAAAAAAGTTGACTTTTTTTTTGCATCCCACTCCGCACCCTACCCCTGCCCCGCACCCCTATCCCCTATCCCCCCCCCCCCCCGCCGCAAAAAAAAATTAATATTTTTGAAAAAAAAAGTTTTGACGTTTTTTTTTTGGGTTTTTTTAGCTGGGTGGGGAGGGGGGCGTAGGGTACGGGGTTTGAGGGGGGGGGGGGGTGCAAAAAACCCAAAAAAAACATCAAAACTTTGATTTTCAAAAATATTAATTTTTTTTGCGTCGGGGGGGGGGGGGGGGGTTAGGGGTGCGGGGGAGGTGTAGGGTGCGGGGTGGGGTGCAATTACATTAGACATTTTAATTTATCAAGACATTTCCTACGCCCCCCTCCCGTCCCAGCTGGAAAAAAAAAGTTGATTTTTTTTTTCCATCCCGCACCCTCCCCCTCCCCCCAACCCCCAAACCCCACACCCTACGCCCCCATCCCCTCCCAGCTAAAACAACCCAAAAAAAAACGTCAAAACTTTTTTTTTCAAAAATATTAATTTTTTTTTGCGTCGGGGGGGGGGGGGGTAGGGGTAGGGTGCGGGGGTGGGGGTGCAAAAAAAAGTCAATTTTTTTTTCAAATTTTTTTTTTCACGGAGGGGGGGGGGGGGTCGGGTCGGGGGGTGAGGGGCAATATCTGGTCAATATTGCAAAAGTTAATTAGTTTAATTAATTTTATAAGCCAACCAATAAAAACATGTCACGTGTTTAATGAGAATATTCTGTTAGCAATAAGGGTATTTTAGACCCAATAGGTGGATGGTAAGGGTATTTGGGGGCTGAAAGGTGGATGGAGGGTATTTTTGCTCCATATTCAATAATTTGAGGGTATTTTTGGCCCTTTTCGGTAATGTCATTTAAACTTTGTAAGCACACGCTCATTAGATGATTTTTTCATTATAATAATAATTGTGAAAAAAGAAAGAAAAAGCCAAACAAAAGGAGAAAAAGATTCTTGACCTATGAGAGGTGTCACCTCACCTCTTTTATGCCTAGTTTTATATTATAAATAGATATAAATGGATTGTGTCTCTTTTGGCTTTTCAACTTTTCCTTTTTTTCTTTTTTTTCTTTTGCCTCTAATTAATGTGTAACATGAGAAGGATATTACTTTTATTGATGATGCTACAAAATCATATCATTATGTTTTTAAAATAGAAATGTGTTCTAATATAATTAAAGTATCACAATAGTAAATCGAGTCTGAGATCTAATACTTACTCGAACAGTCTGATCCAATTTTCAAGATCCATTCAGTTAGACGCTACGTTATAATATTTGCAATTTGCTACGTGTCCAAATAGACTTGGGGTGTTTTTTTATGTCCAAGCTGTGAAGTGTCAGTACCATGTTGAGGTGTTGACCAAGTAGCTTGTCGTATTGTTGAAACGCACGTGAGTTGCATGTTTAACTCATATGGACCCCTATCCTTTTACATTGTCGAGTTTCAAATTAAACAAATTCTGACTAATAGCTGTCAAATTAGGCATTGGGTTAACTCACATCCCAAAAATTAGATAAAAGAGAGCATGATTGTCTAAATCTTATAAGGAGCCCTAGATTCTCGTCTGTTATTTATGTGGTCCGGATATTCTTTTTATCCGGAATCTCCTGTCCGGTCTGGCGCTTGCACATTCATGGACTAGGGGCATTTTTACCCCGCATCGGCCCAGGACCAATCAATTGTTCAGGGAGCATACCCCCACCCACCCCCTTTTTTTCTAAGGGACCAAATCGGATCGGGCCTGAGTCTAGATGCCCCCATTTTTTTCGGAGCCCACATCGGACCGGGCCTAGGCCTGAATATGATATCATGTCAAATTAGGCATTGGGCCTAACTCACACCCCAAAAGCTATCTCAAAAGGAGAATAATGAGCTCAGAGTTTTTGTTTGTCACTGATGTGGTATTTTCCTCTTTAATATTTAGAGATATTTTTTCTCATCATACTGATATGAAAAGAGTTGCAACTTACAATATTTTTCGTCTATTTATCAACAACATACCCAGTAAAATCCCACCAAGTGTGGTCTAGGGAGGGTAGAGTGTACGCAGACCTTATTCCTCCTACCTTTTCGTATATTTATCGAATATTAAATTTTTAATTGTAAAATATCGAATTATTTTAATCCATTTAGCTTTAAAGATTAGTGAATTGATTCTCGAGAAGCAAAAAATAACAAGTATTTTGGAACAGAAGAAGTATTTGACTGTGCATCCTTCCTGCTAATACTTCCTTTTATTTCCGTGAACAAGAGGTAAAAACTTTTGTCACCATTTGAGCCTGCACTTGATCAGTGTTTAAGGATGAAGAAGGAAGTTAACAGATACTAAATCTTTAGATGAATCATTTCTTCACCTATACTCCGCTACTCATCTCGTTTTTCTTAAAGGTAAATTCTTCCAGGATAATATAACCAAATGAAGAAGAAAGTTATCGATACATACTAGGAAAACATTAAAAACCTTTAAGCAAATGTAAATTTTTTAGCTTCGTTTTTGTTTCTAGAACAAAAAATTTGGTTTCGAATAAAACAAACGTACCTTGTCATGAAATAATACATCTATTCAGAGTAATCCTAGGCTGAACTCTATAATTTTGATCTTTTCTGAGAATTTAGCTGCTAGGAAAATTTGCACTACACAAATATCAAAGATTGTGATGGAGTGACAAGTACTCGTTCATCCCTTAATTAGAGATTTCAGGTTCGATCCTTGTTGGGTGCGGAGTTGCCTTTGTTAGAAAACGCTTTACCACCTCTTAATATGAAATTTCTCAACGCAAATCCGTATTTAGTGTCGCCAATGCCTGTACCGGACACCGGTGAAAACTAAAAAAATTCAAGTCGCAAACCGTTTCTTCTTACTTTTTGTATTTTATAATAGAATTAAAGGTAAGATTTAGAGGTAAGCCACAACCCTACATGGGCTGGTAGCATTAAATTTTTATTTTTAAAAAAAGAAAAAATAAAAGTAAGTTTTATAGAGTGGTTGTTAGATTGGCTATGTTGTATGAGGCGAAGTGTTGGGTGGTCAAGAACTCGCAGGTCTAGAAGATGAAAGTAGCTACAATGAGGATGTTGAGACGATGTTTGGGCTTACTAGGAGTGATAGGATTAGGAACGAAGATATTCGGGATAAGCTACAAGTGGCCTCCGTGGTGGACAAGATTAGGAGGCGAAACTGAGATGGTTCGGGCATGTAAAGAGGACATGCACAGATGCCCTAGTGAGGAGGTGTGAGGGTTGGCTATGATGGGTTTGAGGAGAGTCAGAGGTCGGCCAAAGAAGTATTGAGGAGAGGTGACTAGACGGGACATGGCACACCTGCGACTTACCGAAGACATGACCCTAGATGGGAGAATATGGAGGTCGAGCATTAGGTTAGAAGGTTAGTAAGTAGCCAAGCGGTGTCTAGTTTCTCTTATTAGTATTATTATTATTAGTCTCCTACTATTTTATTCTTCGATTTTATTATTACATGTTTCCTTTGATTCGAATATCGTATTATTTGTTGTTGCTACTGTTCTTTTCTCCATTATTTGCGACATGGCTTCTTCACTATAACATTTCCTTTTCTTACTGATTTTGATGTGCTTTACTTGAGACGAAGGTCTATCAGGAACAACCTCTCTATCTTCACAAGGTAGAAGTAAGACTGCATACACACCACCCTTCCCATTCCCCACTTGTGAGATTATATTGGGTATGTTATTGTTGTTGTATTAATTGAATTATTAAAGGAAAGTTTATAGTGCTAACTAAGATTAGGTAAGTGTCAACAACTTTTTGTGGCCTTAGTGAAAAAAAAAGGACTTATAGATGATTTGCTTACTATAAAAGGAGTATATTGTCAAGCTTACAATCACCTTTCAAAAACATACCCCCATAACCATATTCAAGAAGATCTCATCATCCTTTCATTATGTCTTCAACCCCAAATTCTCCAACTTCTAAGGGAAAAACTTTTAGCAATAAAATATTTGCTAGACTTCGTGTAACCATTGAATCTGATGTTCCACACATCTACAAACTTAGGCAACGTTTAGCTGCTCATCACAACATTGGTCATCTACTAAAATCCACTGAGGCCTCTATTGCCTCGGGTATATTTAACCCCAAATTTAATCCTGTTACTGCACTCATAGTCGATGTTTCACCTATTTTTTCCCCTCCTCCTCATTTTAACATTAAGACCCTCGGAGTTAAGGAAATTAACCTTAATTCTTCGTTCAAAGACGATGAATCGGACGAGTTTAAAGTTGATCACAATGGTGATATTTTTATTGCTGGATACATATTGTATTATCCGTGTTTTTCGAGTTTTTACGAGAAACCTGTCTTTAATTTCGAGAACCTTTATGTAAGAGAGTGTTATAGAGGGAAAAAGTTGGGAAAATGGATGTTTTCCGCTATGGCATTTGAGGCTACAAGAACGGGGATTTCTGCTATTAATTGGTACACTTCAGAGTGGAATAAAAGTGCTATTGAGTTTTACACTAATTTGGGTGCTAAAGTTTGTGATGATTTTAGGATGTTGACTTTGACCGGTAAGGGTCTTAAAGCATTTGATGATGATAGTAATATTTAAGTATTAATGCTTGAAAAGGAATTGTATTGCTTAGTTGAATAAGTTTTTTAATAGTGTGCCTAGCCCTTTCAGGTCCTGGTGGAATTATACTAGCTATGATGTTGTTGTAGTGTTTCTAGCCTTGATTTTACCCTAAAATAAAATGTTAGCATTTCGTTCTTTAATCCTCAACTTGCAATATGCGAGTTTGATTTATTCAAGTTGTCTTGTTACTTCTCTTTTCTTGATGTAATAGGAGTGTTTGAAAATAAGAGGCCATTTGGTTAAGCTTATAAATAACTTAAGCTGGTTTATAAGTATTTTTTAGTTTGTTTACGCATTTGGTTAGTATTTTAAATCAATCAAAAGTCATATGTTGGTCATCTAGCATATTCTTTTTTAGTTTATAAGCATTTTTTGTTTGATCCTATTTTTTACTATTTTATCCTTAATATTTATTCTAACTGTCTAGGTACCTTTCCCGAAATAAAACATTTAACTTCACTTTCTATTAGTCGTTCCTCCTTTTCATATAAGGATATTTAGATTATTTTTTTATAAAAAAAAAGGGGATATTTTTATCATTTTAACAAAATAAAAAAATAGTTCATCAATACTTTTTAACAAACACATCAATTGTTTATTATCTATTTCTGTAATTTTATCTAAACGCATAATTGCTTATTTATAAAATTAATTTCAACACTTACAAATATTTTTCAATACTTAAAACTTATAAGGTATTTATAATTAACTATCCAAAGCGACTCTTATAACTCACTATCCAAAGCGACTCTAATTTCTTTCTTTAAACAAGGAAATAGTCAATGGCTCTATTATCACGTGGAAAAGTTGTCTATTCTCATGATTATGAACGTTTCGAAGTTTTAAATGATATTGAGTTATGATGTTGAGATTCTCATAGTATTCGTATATGATGTTATGACTTCTAAATATTAAATGATAGACGATTATGCAAGGTAAAGAACGAATTGCGGCTATTGAACCTAACTTAAAAGTTAATGATTTATGGTCAAAAGTGTCAAACGGAAGGAAATATTTTTTGAATATTTTGGAAGTATTCTTAATCAACAGAGAAGATTCTTGCAAAAAAGGGGTCAAATACCCGAAGCTACACGTATCAGTATAGATCTATATATGATCGCACCCATTGATTTGGGCGATTAGATAGTCACCCTTGAATTTTCCTTGGTTGCGATTATGTAATTGCTAAGCAAATTTATCAACATTCATACAACATTGGTGTGAGAAGCTCAATCCGTCTCCAAAGGCGGAGTAAAGATTTTACGTTTATGGATTCGGAATTTTTGTTTTTAAAAGAACAGAGCACCGTGAGGTAATAACAAAAAATAGGATAAGAACATATAGAAAAATAGGAAAGGATAAACATGCAATTTTAAATAATAACCATTTCATTTTATTTTGTAAAGCATGTAATAGTTTGAGATTTAAACAAACTAAACTTATTACCTCACGGTGCTCTGTTCTTTTATTTACATATGGTTGCTTATGTTTAGGTCAGTGATTAGGATTCCCACCAGAGATAATAAGTTTAGTTTGTTTAAATCTCAAACTATTACATGCTTTACAAAATAAAATGAAATGGTTATTATTTAAAATTGCATGTTTATCCTTTCCTATTTTTCTATGTGTTCTTATCCTATTTTTTGTGAGGGAGCTTATCTTGTCCTATTTTATGTGAGGGAGCTTACAAGATGTGTACTCTTCATTATGGCATGACATTGGGAGAAAAATATTGTAAGTGTTGGGCGAAGCCATGAGGCAGAATTCGGGCTAGGCACGCGCACGACACAGGCGCAGAAGCCATGCGCACGACACATGGGCGCAGCATGAGCGCGGCATATGCACCAGGGTCATGCGCGCGACACATGCGACGGTTACGCAGTGTGTGCGGCATGTGCGACGGTTGAGGCCAATTTCTGAAGGCTTTTCCCACATGGGCGAAGTGCTCCCTTAGAATCTGTATAATGCTCCCAATGTAACTGCTGGCACATGCCAAGCACGCCCCTCCCCCTATAACTGCTTGTAACTAATGGCAGGTTTCTTTATGTAGTCTGAATTTGGCTAAGCCATGAATCAGTTTTGTAATCCTCCAAATTCGTGAGTCCTTTGTAATATCTGAGAGATAATAAAAGGTTGCCATTTGCCTGTAAACGTGTGTGTCTATTTCATTTTGTGCTAACCCAAAATTGAATCTAAGCGTCAAACGCGTGTGCGCGCGCGAAGGCTGAAGTTGGTTGTGACGCTGACTGCCGAGCAGTGGTGACATTGAAAAAATATCACCTCTGTTTCAACTGGTGTCAAAGCATGGCTAAGGTTCGCGGAACAATGGCTGGTGGAAGTAGTACGTACAATGAACAGAGGGAAAAAGTGGCAGCTTTGGAGGCGCTGGTGGGGATGGCTGAAACGCAGAGGATATGACTTCTATAATCAGTCGTATTCATGGCTTAATGACGGAACTTGCTAAGTTTCGTGAGTTGATGGTTGTACAGATGACAGGAATGGATGAATTTTGTGAAAATGCTTTGGTTCAGATCAAGGATTTCAGGAAGGCAAACGAAAATATGAACTTGGAAGTGGTGGTGCTGCAAAGGGCGTTGGCTAGTTCTGGCCTGGGCCATGATGACCACTCCAAGGTAAAAATTCTTGAGCCTGAGGCCTTTACTGGTTCAAGATCTGCAAACAAATTAGAAAATTTCTTGTGGGACATGGAACAATATTTCTCAAGTGCCCGTATTTCTGAAAATGATAAGTTAAACATCACAACCATATATTTTGCTGGTGATGCGAGATTGTGGTGGAGAACAAGGGATGCAGATGATGTGAGTGCTGGCAGTCCAAGGGTTGATACTTTCGCTAAATTAAATATGGAAATGTGTCACTAGTTCCTTCCTAGTAATGCATCTTGGATTGCTAGGGATCGGTTGAAAAGGTTGAGGTAAACGGGTTATGTTCATGACTATATCAAGGAATTCACTTCTTTGATGCTGGACATCCAAAATATGTTGGATGAAGATAAGTTGCACAACTTTATTTCAGGAATGCAAGCATGGGCCCAAAGAGAACTTAGGAGACAGAACGTGAAAAATTTCCCAAGTGCTATTGCGGCGGCATATTCGTTAGTGGATTATCGCTCAACACGAATTCCTTTTGAAACTCCTACTTCTTCTAAGTCTAAGAAGAAGGCTGAAAAGAAAGGGGAGTGGAGGAAGGAAGGGTGGAAAGATGGTGCTGACAAAGGAAAGGCTGTTGTGGATGCTGGAAATTCAAAGAACAAGAAGAATTCAGCAAATAAAGGTTGTTGGACTTGTGGTGGGCCTCACGTGACCAAGAGTTGTCCAAATCGTGAACGGGTGAATGTTATGCTTACAGGGAATTCAAACACAAATGAGGAGGGTGTTGTGGTTGCTGCTTTGGCAAACCCGCTGGGTTTACTCTTGAACAACCAGATTTCATTAGTGAACACGGCGGGGGAGTCATCAACAAATCCTCATGCTTCGTTGTTGCACATAGAAATGAACGTTGATGATAAAGTGTTAGTGGTGATGGTGGATACTAGAGCTACTCACACTTTTATTGATATCAAACATGCTACAAAATTCGGATTGAAGTTGACAAAAACTATGTCTTATATGAAAACTGTGAATCAAGTGGCCCAACTGATTGAAGGTATAGTGTATGATGTGAAGGTACTTGCTGGACCTTGGCCTGGAAAACATAGTTTGATGGTAATTTCGTTGGGAGATTTCGACATGATACTCGGAATCGACTTCTTGAAGAAAATCTGTTTCGTTCCAATGCCCCACTTGAACGGAGTTATGGTGATGTAAGACAAGATGGCGGGATTCATAAAGGTCGTTCATCCATAAGGCGAGGCAAAAAAATTAAGTAAGCACAAGAGCCCCATTATTTTTGCTATTTCTGTTGAAAAAGGCTTGAAAAAAGGTGAAGAAACCTTTCTTGCTGCTTTGGCTGAGATCAAACCGGATGTGAAAGTGGAAGTGCCTGATTGTGTGGCACAACTGTTGGGAGAGTTTAAGGATGTTATGCCGCCTGAACTACCTAAAACGTTGCCACCAAGGAGGGATATTGATCATAGGATTGAGTTGCTGCTGGCTTCTGTTGCCCCTGCACAAGCTCCTTATCGTATGGCTCCTATGGAGTTGGTTGAGTTGCGGAAACAATTGAATGATTTGCTAGAAGCGGGACTGATTTAGCCGTCAAAGGCTCCTGATGGTGCACCTATTTATTTAAAAAAAAATAGGATGGGTTAATGAGAATGTGTGCAGACTACCATGCGCTGAACAAAGTAGCTGTGCAGAACAAGTATCATGTCCCATTGGTGCAGAATCTCATGGACAGATTATGCAAGGCAAGCTGGTTCGCTAAACTGGATCTCAGGTCTGGTTATTGGCAAGTAAGGATAGCGGAGGATGATGAGTCAAAAACTATGTGTGTCACTAGATATGACTCATATGAGTTTCTTGTAATGCCGTTTGAGCTAACTAACGCCACGACTACTTTCTGTAATTTGATGAACAATATTTTATGTAACATCCCATACGTTTACATTAAGATGCGTCACGAGTTGATCAATACGGATTCAGAGGATTAACGTCGTACATGAGGTTATAGATGTAAGACCCCATAAGTTTGATGAATTTTGAAACTATTATATATAGCCTTGACGTTGTATTGTATTTTAAGTGAAACCTTTTTGTGAAAAATTGATAAATATGATTTTTTATAGCTATAATTGCTACTACTTTTTGGATATGATTTAAATCATATACATGATATTAGGTAGTTTATAAATGATATTTTATTTATTATAAGAATAGAAATTACTTTCTTATAAGAAAAATATCTTTTCCCGTTTTGAGAATAAATAGTACAAAAAATTTGTACTCTTGATATTAATTTTAAAAAATTAGCATTTGATAAACTATATTTTTTAGATGTCATAATTTTTATGAAATATTAGTGTGTGTTTATAATTTATAAGTTATTTTGTGATTTATTAATATTATATTATAAGAAGATAAGACTTTGAATAGTTTATCATTAATTTAATTATTATATTACCAGATGAGCCTTCATTTAATGTCTATGTTGCTGACACCTATTAGTAGTGGTGTCAAGCAATTGGCAAGCCCGTGAGTTTAATTTAATGATTCATCTTAAGTTATATTATTATAGTCATTAGATGTGTATATGAAAATTCTATGTTTTTCAACTTTTTTTTAATTCACGTACAGAATAAAATGGTTACCTTCTCAAAAGTTTGTTCAATTAATTCACAGAAAAAAGTTATATATTATACTCTTCCTAACTAGTTTGCTTTTTCGAGTTGTTCAATAGCCCCTTCACGCAGTTCTTCTGACTATTAGTACCATTCCTAAAGGCAAATATATTTTTCTTGTTTTTCAATCTTTTCCGCATTGAGTTTTCAGTTCGTTATTCCATTTTTGTGGTGGTACTGAATAGGTCTTTATGAAAATAGATATACTATCTATTATACAGAGATGGAGATTTAAGTGATGTATGTTTTCTCCCTCTTCAACCCAAGTACAATGCTTCGTCTACAATTTTCTACGAGCTCGCATGAGAATATAAGGTTAAACGTTTATCGGAGGGATTGACTCGTCGTAGTATTCAAAGGTTAAATCAAGGTATGTAAAGGCTATTTCTTTTTTCGCCACTACGGCACGACTTCCAATTTATTATTTCGTATGCATAAGTTGTAAAGTCTAAAAACTATACGAGCATGTCAATTCTGTGTTATTGGTTTCACAAGTCGAATAAGGGTTGTGTCATGTACGTACACAATTCTTGGACAGAGGGAGTACATCATCCTAACAATACTGAAAATTGAGCGGGGTATTTCTCAATATATACTATTGCATTTGCAAGTGTGTTGTTTGTCAGTGATCTTTTCACCATCTTTTCAAATTCTTTGGGCATCGATAATCTAGGTACCTGGATGCACATTTCGGTGAAGCCATAAAGAAAAACATAAATTTAGCAAATCTGAGGTCGGTGTGTATATATATACATATATATTCTTATCAAAAGAGAGATTAGAAGGGGTGACGCGGACACTTGAAGTGATAAAGCCGTCCTTATCCACTGTTTAGTTATCACATCTCAGTGTCATTTATGGGTGTCAAGTGGGCCGGGTCATTTTAACGTGGGCCACAGGAGGTCGGGTCGGGGCCGGGTCGGGCCGTAAGTTAAGGGCCGGGCTGGGGGCTGGGCTTGGAGAGGAAAAGGGTGTCCGACCCAGCCCACCTCGGATAGGGGCTACACCTCGGGCTAACCGGGCCCGTTAGTGGGCCGGGCCGAGTTTTAGTTAGTGAGCCGGACCGGATTTTAGTTAGTGGGCCGAGCCGGATTTTAATTATTTTAAAAAAAAATTCTAATACTAAAATTTATTAAGTTTGATACTTTAAAATCTAGTTGTTGTCAACTTTATTTTAACCATCAAGTTCCTTAAATTATATTGAAGCCGTATTTTCAATCTATAAATACCATTCATTCCTCTCCATATTATCTCACAATTCCCTACTCTCCTCTTTCTCTAAATTTCCTACTCATCTAAATGGGAACTAAATGAGAAAAATGCACATGAGTTTTGATACTAAACCAAAGTTCTTAATTTAATTATCTCATCTGATCATAAGTCCTAATGTCATGTGCAGATTGTCACACCTCCATCATCGGCGGAGACATTTGAATACGCTAAAAAATATTTAATTATTATTATATATAAAATATTTGAAACTAATAAGATTTTATTAATATTATATATATATATATATATATATATATATATATATATAACTAATAGTTTATATTATTATATATTGTATAACCTATTGAAATATTTTTGAACTTGTGTAAGCCAACAGCAAGATAGTAACTTAAAAGGGGTATTTGATTTATTTCACGCATCAGCAATTTCAGAGGCTTGTCATTTCACTAATTTTGTCAGCCTCTTATTAAGTTATAATGTCTTGTTGCTTTTGGGCACTGATCAATGTTTGTCCCTCCTTGCAGAAATTTATCTTGGAGTTGCTGCTTGTGTAGGATTAGTTTTACACAATTACATTTATAGTTGTATTTTGACTGCGTACATATTATTATTCTTGTAAATAAAATTATGACACAAATTTGAAAAGAAATTCAAAGGCTCAGTGAGCCTTTAGTTTTATTAATCGATAATTGCAAAGTCGAATTTAAACTTTTAAGCTTACAAACTTACATTTACTTTTCTTTGATTTCGTAAACTTAAACTAGAAAAAGAAATTCAATTTGACAACTCTTCAAATTTAAATCTACATATTTTTCCACCATTTTATTCAATTCTTCCATATTAACATTAGGAGGAATTGACTCAAAATTTTCATAATCGACATCTCCATACATTGGAGATGTTTGTACCGATGGATCTCCAAGTGACATTATATCTTCAAGTTGTTGGTCTTCTCTTGGATCTTGTTCTCTTCCTTGATTTCTTCGCTCTGATCTAATCCAATCTCTGAAACATACTAGAACATTCGTTGCGTTGCTGCCCAATGAGTGTCGGTTGTCTCCGAGCTGCTGTCTTCCTTGGCTAAATGCACTTTCTGATGCAACAGTTGACATTGAAACATTTAGCACATCTCTAGCCATTGTTGAAAGAACGGGAAATTGTCTTCTATTGTTCCTCCACCAATCCAGTGCATTAACTCCATCTTCGAAAGGCTCCAATGGCTGTCTCAAAACAATTGAAGCTCATCAAAGTTTGTATTACTTTGTTGAGGTGCTATTTGAGACCAAATAGATAATCTAGGACCACCCATGATAGGCACACTTTGTGCCTATCTTTTAGAAGATGAAGTTTCGTTAGAAGGACCACATGGGATAGAAGTCGGTGTAGTAATGTAGAATAATGGTTATATAATTGTTGAGCGTAATCATTTGCATCACACATAGCCTTAAGAAGGGATGGTTCCTCAGTAGTTTTAATATCTAAAGAAGTATATATAATACGGGTCAATTCTGACATATTAATATATTTAATACACGGATTTAATATAGCACCAACTAAGTAAATAGGAGGAATAGGAAAGAAATACTTTTTGAATTTAATTATCATTACAGTAACAGCATCTGTGTAACCTTCTTTAAACTTATATTCTTTAAGCAAATAAGAGATATCAGCTAGATAAGCTAAAATGTTACAAACAGTAGGATAATAAGCACCGGAAAATTCCAGAGTAGCGAAATAAAAATTTTCTAAAAAATCTACAACATTCTTAATTTTGATCCAATCAAAATCACTTAACATTAACTCGGGATATCCAGTAGAAAATTGGTTAAAAGTTGCAGTTATAGAAACTTTATATTCAACACAAGTTTTTAAGAAATCATAAGTAGAATTCCACCTAGTGTCTATTTCTTCAGGCATAAATCTTGGTCTAAGATTATTTTGCCTGCATTTATTTTTAAATTCAGCAAGTCGTTTCCTATTATTATTTCCTTGAATAAAACCAACTGCATGTCTAATTTTCTCAATCACAGGCTCAAAGAAAGAAAGACAATCTTGAACAATTTAATTTTAAATATGACAAGCACACCGGATATGAAATATTTCAGGTAAAGGTGGAGACAACTCTGATTTTAAATTGTCGATAGCAGATGTGTTGTTAGAAGCATTATCAAAGGCCATACATAAAACTTTGCTTGTAAGACCATAATATTTTGCAATGACAGTGACAGTATCAGATATGAATTGTGCAGTATGTCTACGGTCTTCGTCATATTGAAAAGCTAAAATACGTTTTTGCATATTAAAATTATCATCTATCCAATGACAAGTAACTGTTAAATAATCATTTCTATTGATAGCACGACCAAGATCCGATGTGAGAGAAACTCTACAAGGGAGATATGTTAATAAATAACGTAGATAAAACATATATTGTCCATGAAGTCTAAAAATATCAGATCTACAAGTAGTTCTAGGAATACCGCTAAACATAGGATTATAAATTTTTTGTATATAATGAATAAAAGCATCAGAAGAAGCAAAGGTGAAAGGCAAACAACCCACATCTATCATTTTCGCTAATTCTTCACAATCCTTCATTTTATTATATGATCCACTTAATTTACCGGTCTTTAGGTTCAGTTTTGTTTGGGTTAATCCCCCGGTGGCACCCTGAGCTTCTGCTATCTCTTCTTTTCAATTTGGGTGATTGTTATCCAAATGTCTAGTCAATTGACCCGTCCCCCCTTTACTACCCCCGGTGCTATGCTTATAAGGTATCTCACAAATTTTACATGCAACATAATCCGGATTATTTTCTAATCGGGCAAAATAATTCCACACTAAGCTAGTTTTTTTTCGGGCGCTAGTTTTTTTTCGGGATCCTTCAGGCAGTGGAGGACGACCCTGAGCCTCAGTTCGAGACTGAGAAATATCATTAGCGGGACTAGTGGGTGTATTATTGTCATTATCATCATCGTCTACTTGTATCTCAACTTCATTCTCATCTTCTATACCGTACGTTTCTTGTAATTCTATATAATTCATATCATGTGCACCCACACCTATGTCGCCTATTTCACTAGGTGGTGCTTGCGGAACACGAGTATAATTTCTAGCGCTAGTACTACCCCTACCGGATTTTTTCTTACCGCTACTACTACCACCGGGACATAAAGTTTTACCGATTCTTTTTAGTGGTTCCATTATGCAAATTAAACTAACGAAAATTAAAATTAAAATGCAAGAATTAAAGTACTAAATAAAGTAAGAGATGGAACGAAGGTACCAAATTCTCGGAGATAACGAAATAACAATGTGATCGTAAATTGATGAATTGAATACTTGAAGCCTTCCACTTGATCTTGTTAATTGCAAGTTTGCAAAAACAATTAAAGTAGAATACTAAAATTATAGAAATTGCTGAAAATTAAGAGGGAAAGTGAGATAAAATGAGAGGATTGTAGTAAAAAATGATGAAATGTATGAGGTATTTATAGGTGAAAAATGGGTTAAAATGTAATTTTTTAAACTTAAAGGTCAAAAATAGTTTTAAGGGGTTGAGGGGTCCTTTTTTGGGCCAACAGTTGAATTGCCAATCTTTCCGTTGGCAACGATCACTTGGCCACTTTGTTAATTCTTTGGGGGCCACCTGCCCATTATTAATTGAAAAAAAAACAAAGGAAGAGCAAACTAGTTTGAAAAAAAAATAAAGGAAGAGCTAACTAGTTTTCAAACGTTGGAAAAGGTCACTGCCCACTTTATTAATTCTGTGGGGCTCAGCTGACCAGTGACCACTTTTCATTGTCTCCATTTTCCCCAAGTTCTTACTTGAATAAGAGACACATTACATGAGTTAAAATTAAGGGTTAAGTTTTAATTAACTAAAGTAAGATTCTAACTATGGTTTGAATAATTAATAAATATTTCATATATTTGCTTCCAAAATTTTAAGAATCCCACAATTATAGCTACAGCTATTTTATTGGGATACAATGTTTTTAAAATACTTATTATTAGTAATAAATGTAGTACTTAGCTTCTTCTTTTTTATTTGAAGTGGGCCGGGCCGGGCCGGTGCCCCGGTGGGCCATCACCCGAGTTGTTGGTGAGCCGGGCTGGTGGGCTGTCCACCTTGTCCGGCCCAGCCCCCTAATAAAACCCACGTAGCCTAGCCCCTTACACCTCTTAGTGGTCTTTCCCGGCCCACTTGACACCATTGGTGTCATTGTAGTATTTTATATCGTTGATTACGTCCTCTCTAGTTACCACTAAAAAGATTATACTTGCTACTTGTAATATTATCCTTTTGAATTCTTAAAATGTGGAGGAAATCTTTAACTTATTGTTGTTGACTGATACTCATGTGATTGTTATGAATCTTGATATTGTTGCACACATGCATTCATTCGAACCTATATATTATGGATTGGGTTGCACGCCACAACATATATACATATTTGGATCGGGTTGCACACCGCAACATATATATACATATTTGGATTGGGTTGCATGCCGCAACAAGGTATATGGGCATTGTGAATCCCCCATGGGTCACGACTAGGTGGAAAGACCACTAGCGTGTGTGTGCCAAGTTAGACATATGACCATTGCATAGCATCGCATAGTATGCATTCATAATCCTTTACATTTGTCTTTAGGGCTATGCATTGTCTTCGGACCATTCATGTTGCCTTCGGGGCTATGTATTTATCGATGGGTCCTATGGACAGTCTATGAAACGAATAGTTACCATCACGAGCATTTCATATATAAATCATTGCATTGATATCACATGTTGCATCTCGTTAGCTAGGAATAGCTTACAAGTTTACAGAACATAAAGAAAGACAGGAAGTACAGAAAGAAAAAATCTAATGAATAATGATCCCAAGTACTATAGTGAATGATTCCAGAACGTCGCTCCACATAGTGACCCAAAAGATATCACCAGAAAGACAACAAAAGATTCAGGAAGACGGAAGTACAATAAGATTTATGATAAGTCCCCATAGAGAGTTACAGAGTCATCAGTTACGATTTGGTTTGATTATCTTTCAGTTACTCTTTCTCGGCTTCAGCTTTATTGTATACAATTTATGTATGACTTTCGTACTCGGTATAATCTTTCGGTACTGAATTCCCTTAGCCGGGGGCGCTGCATTTTTTTATGTTTCACATTGCAGGTTCAGGTATACCGAGTAGCAGACATGCATTCTAGATTGTACAGATGTTCAGCGAGATGGTGTAAGCACCACTTCTTTCTGGAGTTGATTCAGGTCTTGTACTTATATGTATAGAGATTATGTGTAGGTCGGGGCCCTGTCCGGACTAGGTTATGTCAGTCAGAGGTTCTTAGGGGTTTCATAAAAGTCTGTGGTTGGGTTCAGTCATGTACCGGTTTGGTATTCTGATCATATGGATAAAGCATCTTACAGTTCATGTTAAGAGATTTACAGGTCTACTACGAGATGTAGACGATTAAATGTTTACAGTAGATGACTATAGTATGTGTTACACCCCATTTTAACTGGGTTGAAGCGGAGTACAACATATTGGTGATTCCTAAATTGCTTGTTTTAAGGAGTCGCCACCTAATTAATTTTAACGGTGAATTAGGACACCTAGATATTAGCTAAGGTAAAGTTAAAACTAAACCTCCGTTAGTAGTCTGCTTAATCAGTGTGATTCTAGGTAAGGGTTCTATATTATCCTAAAGGGAAGGGGTTAGGCATCCTCTAGAATCCGTTAATTACGGTTATCCGGCCAAACTTAGGTTAATTAATTAGGGCTAAAGATGCAAATATAATATTTAAAATTCAAGAAAATAGCTTGTAAATATTGCTAAAGTTTTAAAGAAAAATATAAGAACGTTGCTTAAGATAAGAGTTAGAGAAAATATAATAATTTGCATAAAGAAAATTTTAAATGCCGTTTCGAATAAAACTTATAAAAATTGCTAAAGCTTTAAATAATAATGCTATTTAAAAATAAGACTTGCATAGAATATATAAGTAAAAAAAAACGCGAGTTTTGTGCAGTGTTTTAATAAATATTTGAAACAACTCAAAGGGTGAGATATTAATGATTCTTTTTGCGATTTAAGAGCATAAGCAAAATAAAAAATAGCTAATGTGAATTTTAAATGAAACTTATATTGTATCAATATGATGATATAGAAATGCCAAGACTTATTTTCTTTAAATATGATGGAAAAAGGATTTCCTTTCTTTTTATTAACTTTGTTAATCATGCTTAGCTAAAATGATGTGTGATTGATTCCAAATTTGAAGAGTTATTTATAAAATATACTTGAATTCATTTTTTGGCATATCCACCACATTTCTAATTTTAAGATAATAAAGAGACAAAAGGAGTCCTTTAATTTAAAACATGTGCTCGTGCTATTTGAAAAGTTAATTATTCTAATGAAAATAAATATTATAAATACTATGAAAAATTTAACAAAAAGAGAAGAAATCTTAGGTAATTAACTATTGATTTTCCTTAAGTTAACTACCATTATCCCAAAACTAAACCCACTAATTTACTAGAATTCCTCTAAGTCGAGAAACAAAAGAAAAACAAAATAGAGAGTTAGTTGCATAATACAAATTAAATGCACAAAATGAAATGAAGGAGCAAAAGGTATTAAAATGGGCCCAGCCCACTTTAGGGCTGCTGATTGGGCTACTGGTGGCAGTGGGCTCAACCCACGTTTTTTGAAAAAATGCTACATTCAAGGGGACTGCTGTTGGTGAGTTGGACACGGAGTGAGCACGTTGGGCTTTTAGCCCAACACCGAACGCGGAAGGAGGCGAGTCTCTCGGACTCGTATGCGATGGTCATGCACGAAAAATGGAAAGAAGGAGGTTAGTATACGATCAATAAGATTAAACATATAAACATACAAAATTCAAAGCAGCTCCATAAATTATATATATGTTATGTATTCCTAGGTATATTTATGGAACGAAAGAAATTCCTGTTAAGGCTCATCTAAAACAACAACGTTATAAGGATGGAAACCTACCCAAGCATGTTACAGCGGTAAAGAGAATAGAATATGCCCAGTCGAAGTGACAAAAGGCCAAACGCAATCCAAACAAAGTCAATTGAACACAGATGCAAAGGAAGCCCAATATGGCGAAAATAAGGAGACAATGCTCAAATCAAAAGATTTTACGATATAGAGGTTTGCAATTCTGAGCCCTTACGAGTGGTATTTATGTTTATACTGAATATACCGATTTTATATATATCAGGTATACAGAAAGACACAACGGGATCACAAGGGTACAACAATGAGCAATTTTGACAACGCCAAACTGACTGGATAGACAGCAGTTCAGAAACAAGGCTTCAAAAGTCATTTGACAGGTAGACATGCACACTAGATATTCTGTTACTTATTTGCAGTTTTATTATGACTACGAGGAATCAAAATAAGCATGAATTTTCCACATAAAGGGGGGCTAACAGACTAATAGGATACTAACATTTTATGGGTTTAGATCAGATTTCAAAAAGGAAACAATGCACTTCCAATCCACATGGGACAATCAAGATGAAACACCAATATTCATAGAAAGGGAAAGACATGGTCAAGTGTAAAGAAACACCATCTAAACAAACATTCAGCCAAAGATGGCACATTCAAACATATATGAGATTATCAGAGGACATGGAGTATTAGCAACTATCAAGTTTAAAACTTATCTTGGCACAGACCACTTCATGAGAATACATACAGGATTCTGGTGAGCTTTTAACACATTCAAGTACTTCATTTATTTGCAGGTTGTTTATACAGAGGTACATCCACTAAGTCTAGCATGCTTCAGGCTTCAAGTCATGAATAACCCTTTAAAGTAGACTGGACTTTAAGCTTAAACAAGATTCATGGCAAGACTACACCATCACAATGGGATTTGGGCAAGGTGTGTAGACTTCTTAATCACATACTTTCCAAAACAAATCTAACCTTTACCATAAACGTAACATACTTGAGTGCAGTGTGCTTAAGCTATTCATCAAACCATGGACATTAAAGGACAAAGATGATCAGAGATTTCAACAAGTTTCACAGGTTACCCAGTGAGTTCATAGGTGCCATGCTTTTATTATCAACTTCTAGTTTAACAGACAACAAACAGAAGCAAGCAAACATACAATTGATGAGAGCAAGCATGCAGAGTTCCATACAGGGTCATACAGATTCAGATTCCCAGGAAACACAGGTGTTTTACAGTCATGATTGAGAAAAGAGGAAAAAGTTGATACATACACACTGATTCAGAAAAGGATAAGCTGGACAATCCCAGTTTCAGTTTCAAGAAAAAAACAAACCTTCACACACAACTTAGACCAAACATCACTATTGTGATAACACATTTATTATCTTCCTAGGGAAATGAATCTCTAAACACAGGCCTGGACCAACAACCAATCCTACACTTAATATAACAGGCTGTAACAGGGAATAGGCTAGGCATTATATGAACAGCATATCAAACTGGACGATATTAATATCAACAAGTAACTAACCCCCCCCCCCCCCCAAAAAAAAACCAGTAGCTAAAAATAACTACTCATGCTGAACTACTAACATTCGTAAGTCTATTAATAACAATAGCTAATGTCTGTTAATCGTACTTAAATCATTGCTAACAGAAGATGACTAGAAATAGCAACTAATGCTCATTAATTATGCTTAAACCAATACTAAATGGAAATTAAATCAAACAAGCAACCAAACATACAACAACTACGGCATGACAGAAATTAGCAATTAAGACTAAAATAGGAGGAGAAACAACTAAAGGAAGATTTACCGACCTTCTTCAGGGGCAGCGAAGTGTGGCGAAGGTTTCGATCTAGCCTCGAACACTTCAAATATACTTCGAAATACTAAAATCCCGAATTTTATACACCCCTGAACCCAAACAGATGTCAAGGGAAGAACAGAACACAGCGATATGGATTTTGACTCGATATCGAACAATACAACGAAAAAGAATTAATATTATCTATGGGGAATTCCTGCGATTTTCCGAATTTGAAACCTAATTTCTAGGGGGTTTTTGCGGCTGAAACAAGTTGTTCTTGGGATTTCACCAATCAATAAGAAAAAACGGTTCTAGGGGGATTTCATGAATCGAAAGACCTCGTTCTTGGGGGGTTCTCCCTGATCCGAAAAAAAAATCCTCCCTTAACATGGATGATGAAACCAATATTTATAGACTAATTTTCGTTTGAATTTGAGAGGAGCGGGGACAAGAAGGAGTGGAGTGGCAGAGGAGCGTGGGGGGGGACAAGGTGTGGTGTGGTGACAGAGCGTGGGTGTAGCAGAGGGGTGGTGTCAGAGTGTCGGAGAAGGGTGCGAAACGTGGGGGTAAAGTGGGTGTGACAGAGATGTTGGGTGTGAGAGGTGAAGTGGAAGTCACGTGGTGAATGGGGGTGTTGATGACGTCGGCGACGATGGGTGGAGACGGCAGAGGTGGGGGACAGGTGAGTGGAGTGGCGACGGAGTGGATTAGCGGAGGTGGTTGGTGCGGAGGTTGGAGGCGGTGATGGACGAGGATGGTGGAGACGAAGGTGTGGTGGCGATGGGGAGGTGGAGAAGACGGCGGAGATGAAGAGGAAAGAGGGGAAGGGATGGTGGTGTAGAGGTGACGATGGAGGCGGAGAAGAGGCGACGATGAAAAATGAGAGGAAACCTAAAAGGTTTCCCCTTTTTTGGACGAAATGGGTCGGACCCAGTCCGTAAATGGACTGGGTCAAATTTTTTAGACCGGGTATTAAGAGAATGGACTAGTGAATTGAACCATGGACTAGTCTAAAATTTAAGATAAGCGATATGGGTTAATCAAAAAAATATTAGGAGTTAATCGGACCTTGATTTGGGGTCCGGTAAGTCAAAAATGCGGACCGAGTGCAAGAAATAATTTGGCTTCTAAATTTGAATAAAAGACCTATCTTGATTAGCGATGTACCAAGGGTGCTAGAATATCACTTGGTACGAAAATATGCAATTGTAAAAGACCCGGATAATAAAAATTTATGTTGTTGCAATGACCGTGTAATAATGTTTCAGCAATAAATAAAGCTATCATTTAAAGATGCACGAAAATAAAATGCGATGTGTATGCAGGGGTGGATAAAATACCGAGAAACGCGAGTCTCAATAATATTAAATAACTGTAACGAATGACTAGTGGTAATAATACTGCTAATAATAATAATACTAATAATTAACAACAACGATAATGATAAATGATGACGGTAATACTGATAATGCTGATGATAACGGTGATAAACATAATAATAGATATAATAATAATAGTAGGTAACAAATATTGACAGTTAATAACAAAATAACAATAGGAATAATGATAATAATTAATAATAATAATACTAACAATAATAATAATAATAATAATAATAATAATAATAATGACGATAACGATAATAAATAACAATTGTTGATAAAATCAATGATAATAATTAATAATAAAAAATAACGATGGTAATGATGAATAATAATTAATAACGCTGATAATAGTGATTAGTAATTAACAATAATAATAATAATAATAATGATAATGGAAATAACAAGAAATGATTAATGACAATTAGTAATAATGGTAATTTAAGAATAATAATAATAGTCGTTAACAATAATAATAATAATAATAATAATAATAATAATAATGATAATAATAATTGTAACAGAATAATGAAACGTCGTCATTGATAGGGACTAACAACTATAGTAAACATAATATATATTATTATTTATTTATTTATTATTATTATTATTTATTTATTTTTATTTTATTTTAAATATTAGAAGCGCAAATATGTATTTCGGAGGAGAGGCGGGACAAAATTGGGTGTCAACAACTTGTCCCTCTTTGCCTGATAATGATGAAAGAGTTTTCGGGCAAAGACGTTGACTTAGTAGCCTATTTTGTCCCGGCTAGAGGATTATGAAGGACTAAGGGTAAAGAAAATTACGGCCGAACTCTGGTCTCTGAATCGCCTACATATCTCGGGCTGCACGAGAATCAGGCCGTGTGTAGTTCTGGGAAGACTACGACACCTACGACTGGCAACTCACGATTTGATGCGAATCTTCGCAAAAATATTGTCCCAGTGTCGAGTTATGATGACACTGGGTATTGTGATAGACCCCTGAAAATTGATTGTGCTGGAATGTGAACGGGAATTTTGAATTTGGAGCCGAGTGTTCGAGGTAGATCTTTGACCCTTGTCGGAAGTTTGCTTATCCTTCCCGACGTATTGCCCCAGTTCGCTGCCGAAGAAATAGTTCCACGTTGCGCTAAAGCTCCTGCGAAACTTTAAACTAGATAAAATAGTTAGTAACAAATAAATATTGAAGTAAAGTGATGCAAGTGCGGTGAAATGCGGCTGCGAGCACACGCAGGGCATTTGAAAATAATAATAAGACAGGGAAGGTGCGGTGCGATGTCTTATGCAGAAATTTTTCAAAGGGCGATGCGCAGCCTTATGCGGAAACTACAAAGGGCGGTGCGCAGCCTATGCAACATGAAAGGTGGTGCACAGCCTTATGCAGAAAATTTGAAGGGCGGTGCATGGTCCAGGCAGTATATGAAAGCGATGCAAAGGGCGGTGCGTAGCCCGTGCGTCATATGAAAGGCGGTGCGCAGCCTTATGCGAAAAATTTAAAAGGGCGGTGCATGGCCATGCAAAGGGCGGTGCGCAGTTCATGCATCATATGAAAGGCGGGGCACATCCTTATGCAGAAATTTTCAAAGGGCGGTGCGCAGCCCAAAATGTCCTATTAAAGGCGGATTAGCCTAAACTGCCCTATTAAAGGCGGATTAGCCTAAACTGCCCTATTAAAGGCGGACTAGCCTAAAATGTTCAATTAAGGCGAACAAGCCTAAAGTGTCCTATTAAAGGCGGACGAGCCTAAAGTCCTATTAAAGGCAGACGGGCCTAGATGTCCTATTAAAGGCGGACGGGCCTAAATGTCCTATTAAAGGCGGACGGGCCTAAATGTGCTATTAAAGGCGGACGAGCCTAAATATCCTATTAAAGGCGGACTAGCCTGTTCAATTAAAGGCGAACAAGCCTAAAGTGTCCTATTAAAGGCGGACGAGCCTAAAGTCCTATTAAAGGCAGACGGGCCTAAATGTCCTATTAAAGGCGGACGGGCCTAAAATGTCCTATTAAAGGCGGACGGGCCTAAAGTCCTATTAAAGGCGGACGGGCCTAAACGAGGTGCTTTTGCGAACAATGATGATGTGCCTTTGCAGGGCATTTGAAAGTAATAATGTAATGCAGGTGCGGTTGCTTTTGCAGTGCGGGGCATTTTGAAAACAGTAGTGCAGTGCGGGGCATTTAAAGCAATAGTGCATGCGCATTGTATTTGAAAGCATTTATGCAAGGCATTTGAAAGCAATAGGAAATGTTTGTGCATCGACATGTTTGAAAAATCATTTGCAAGACTCAAGCATTAATTTATTGCGAATCTCGCAAATTATTGATACTCGAGAGGCATAAGAAAGATCAAACCGTTTGACGTGCAATCCTTGCAAGGCTGCGAACATTATATATTTTGGTTTCCGCAACTTGGGAACCGTGAAACAAAGCGAGCGTCCTTTCTCCCAAGTCTTCTTTTTGCCTGATGACTCTGTTGGCCATATTCTCTTTCATGTTCCTCGATGTCGCTTGTGATGATGCCCTTAAAAATTGTCCCAGTTACTCGCATAAGAGGGTGTCGTTTTGCTATGATGCCCCTTAAAACTGTCCCAGTTTCTGGTATAGGAGGATATTGAGCTTTTGCGGTGATGCCCTTAAAATTTGTCCTAGTTTCTGGTATAGGAGGATATTGAGCTTTTGCGGTGATGCCCTTAAAATTTGTCCCAGTTTCCGGTATAGAAGGATGTTGCTTTTGCGAATGACGAGACCGATCCTGACATAGGCTGCCTATGTATCCCACTAAGGGAATCAGGTCAAGCGCAGTTCAAATTACAAGGCAGAATAAAATTGAGATAGAAGACGGTGCTCGATCTTATGCTAAAATTTCAAAGGGGCGGTGCACAGCCCAAAATGTCCTATTAAAGGCGGACGAGCCTAAAAATGTCCTATTAAAGGCGGACGAGCCTAAAATGTCCTATTAAAGGCGGACGAGCCTAAAATGTCCTATTGAAGGCGGACGAGCCTAAAATGTCCTATTAAAGGCGGACGAGCCTAAAATGCAGTGCTTGATTTATGATTACTAAAATTAGTGTGGAGCGAGGAGCTTTTGCGATGCTTTATTTGTATGCGGTGAGACGAGTTTGACGCAGTGCGTAATTTGCAGCAGCAAATATTCATGACGTAATGCCGAAGATTTGGAGACCTTCTACCCTGCCAAAATTTGCGTCTAAATAAGTTCCTGCACTCAAAGAAATTCGTAAGTTTCAAATTTAATTAGTATTAAGTTGACTTTGCCCTTTGCTCTATCTGAATCTTGCAATTGCCAACTTGATACTGTGCGATATCCTTCAAAAAATAGCTAAAATATGCCCCTGCGTTACTCAAAGAAAATTTGTTAGTGTAAAATAAAATGGTTGCCTTGCATTGAACACCAAACCTTTGGCGTTGAATCTGCATTTCTCAAGGTGATGTCATTGCAACAATCTGGTGACGCTAATACATTGCTCGAGATTTCGATTCATGCTTTTGTCGAATAATGATAGGCCATTTGCAAAGCTGCCCCAGTGTTGCTTTATGGGGAAGACGGAATTTTCACTATTTTAAGACCGTGTCCGAGAATGGACTGCCTACTTATCCCGAAGGAATCAGGTCGAAAGTAGTTCATAACAAGCTTTAGCAAAAATTACAAGAAGGAAAGCTGATGGGTGGAGAATGCTAGTGACGGTAGATCCTTTCAATAGTCTTACTTAGTCCTACACTTCCTTTTCAAATGTCTCGGTGCCAATTTTGACCGATCACCGGTAACAATAATTGCATTTGCAACTGAAGGGCCATCATTGTCGTACAATTTATTTTGTTGCACACTTATCTTATCCTTTTCGATCATGTTCTGGATTTTATGCTTAAGAGCCGGGCAATTTTCTGTGTCATGACCTGGAATATTAGAGTGGTAAGCACAACTCTTGGACCAATCAAAATCTGGCGGTAGACTTTTAGGGATCCATCCTTGCTTTGGCTTCAGGAGTCCCTTGGCTTTCGTTTTCTCAAATATGCTGGTTAATGACTCTTCAAGAGGAGTAAAAGTGCGGAATTTTGCGTGCTCTGACTGTCGTAAGCTAGACTGTGCTTGATCGGTTTGATTTTGAAAGCCTCGTTGATGAAAGTATATATGATCACGCGAACATTGATAGTTCTGCCGTGATTGCGGCTGACGTGTAGACCTGACAGTTGAGTCGGTCTCTCTGTTTTTGCCTTGCAAGTTGTTGAATGTCTCGGCTTGAAAAGTTTCTTGTACTGATGAAGTGTCAACAATTTTTCCTGCTCGAATGCCCGCTTCTACTTGCTTTCCAACTTGAATTAAATCAGAAAAGTCGCGTAACCACGCACATAACAACTTTTCATAATATATGCCCTTTTGCATTTGGATGAAAGTTGAAATCAGCTCATTCTCGGGCAACGGAGGGTGTATTTTTTAAGCTTCCAATCTCCACCGGATGGCATATTCCTGAAAAGACTCATGTGGCATTCTTTCTATCTCAAGCATATCATACAGATTTGGACTAACCCCGATGTTAAATTTGAAATGTTCTACAAAGTCACGGGCCATGTCCTCCCACGTGTACCATTTGCGAAAGTCTTGTTCCGTGTACCAATCTAACGCCAACCCTGATAGGCTCTGAATGAACAATTTCATTCTTATGGCTTCATTTTGTCCAATTCCCATTAATCTGCTACAATAGTCCTTCAAGTGCGTAACAGGATTTCCTCTGCCATTAAAGGTGTTGAATTTTGGCATTTTGAATCCTGGCGGCAAATCAACATTCGGAAGCATGCACAAACTTTCATATCTTAAACTTGGGACATTTCTTGCCCGCATCTCTTCTTCGATAATTCTCCTTAAATTGTGAAGCTCTCTATTCGAGTTATTCTGATTGATTGCATTCATTTCATTTCTCAATCTCTTGTGTGGGTATACCGCTAGCTGATTTTGCTGGTTTTCTGTGAAGGGCGCTGCAAGTGCAGGCTTTTGGACATTAGGTATCAATGTGACTTGCAAAGCTTCTGGTTTAATAGAGCATCTTGGCGGTATGTTTGTAGGAGCTGGGTGAGGAGAGATAGTGAAGGAAATGTTTTGGGTAGAGCTGGAAGCTGAACTTGTGTTAGGAAGAAGGCTGAGGGTATTTCCCAAATTGACCAATACGCTTCTTTGTACTACATTCTTCTCGCTATCCTCATTTTGCGCTTGTACCAACCCCACACCGGTGTTGAATGACTCGAATCTTTTTGCCATTGTATCTCGTCCTTAATGCAGATTCGCAGCCAAAACAATGTTCAATGCCAGATAACCCGTAAAAGAAAGACACAAGAAGCTCTAGAATTTGTAGTCCGACGGTATCGTGACAGGCTGAATTGATGGCACGTAATCCTGATTTGATTCGTCTTTAATCTCGTCAACCTTCAAAAACAGGTGTATAAAGTTATAGAATTATTTTGATAAAAAAAATAAAATAAAATAAAAAATAAGGCTGAAAGCAAAGCCGCATGGCTTTTGAGGCGAGGCCACAATGGCCCTGATTGATAGACTTGATTGTTGATCTCGCGATTTTAAGTTCCTGCATCCAAAGAAAAATTCTCAGTTTGGGAGGGGGAAAGTTGATTCGTGTTGGCTCGAAGCTTGACTTTGTTGGCGCCCTATTCATCCTGTTTGTTTGGATCTTGCGGCCTCCGTTTAAAGCCTCGGTAGATGAACAGTAGTGAAACAATTGAAGGAAAGTCTTCCATTTGAAAAAATATATACGTAAGTGTATGTATGTAAGGAAAGATATATATGAAAATATATGTATACAAGTTGTAAGATATTCTTGCTAACTTTCGATTGCGACACTTCCGAGAACTTTGAAAGGTCATTTGTGTGTACTATTCTTGTCTAGTAGCCTTAATAGTGTCGATGTCCAACTTTTCTCTTGTCTAATCTTCCAAAATATGCCCCAGTTTTGATTCGTATGCTATGTTTGTGACCGAACCTTGTATAGGTTGCCTACGTATCCACCAAGGAATCAGGTCCGAACGTAGTTCGTGACGTATAAGATATTTTGGATTTTTGTTATAAAGCAACCGAACCCTATGTGGGCTGCCTACGTATCCCACCATGGGAATCAGGTCAGCGTAGTTCGGAACGCATGTGAATGGCAAAAATTCTAACCTAGTATGACCGAGTCCCTATGTGGGCTGCCTACGTATCCACCGAGGAATCAGGTCAAGCGTAGTTCGCAACTAAAGGAAAGGTTGCAAACTAGGTTGTCTAACCTAATGTCGTACTTTGATTCCTTCTTGAATTGCTAGCTTTTAGGCTTATGTTGTCACCTATCGGCTATTTCAATTTCTCGAGTGGAATCTTGTCTTGTCCCCTAGTTTTTTTGTTACTCTCTCAGGATTTGTCTATTCGTTCATGTCACAATCGTAGAGTTGGCAGATTTGATAAGTAAAGTAGAAAATAGAAGATTAAGGAAAATCCGAAATGCATTCATAGTTTTGCAATTCAAGCTTCCACAAGGTGAAGCAAAACAAACAAAATTTTGGGTACGGTTCAAGCATCAATAAAAGAAAACAAGTTCACTACATGTTCATGCCACCAAGGCTCCTGGCGAATCAGGGACGGAGTACAAGTCCAGTTCTTCAGAGTCTCTCCTGGTTCTGTACCCTGGATGGTTGGTGTCTCAGTAGTTGTTGCAGCCATCTTCACTGGCACTTGTTTTCGAATCATCCCCACAGGCGCAACGAACGTTGATGACACGCCTCTCTCCATCTTTTCCAATTGGCGTAACAGCCTCCTTCTGATTCTTAACTTTTTGATAATTATCATGTTCACGTTGGCGTTTTCGTGAGTAGGAAAAGGGATGGCGATCCATATCGGGTCGAGCTCCAGTGAGCTGGATTGTTCCTTCCTTAATCAAGGCTTCGATTTTGCTTTTGAAGCCATAGCAATCCTCAGTGGCATGCCCAGGAACTCCAGAATGATATGCGCAATGCTTGGAACTATCAAACCATTTTGGGATAGGATTGAGAATTTTCCCTTCAATAGGTTGTACCACGCCTGCCGCTTTCAGTCTTTCAAATAGCTGAGACAAAGGTTCAGCGAACTGAGTGTAATCACGGGTGTTTTTAATGACAGGGTTTGGACGGGCTCTATGTGTGGTATGTGGTCGATTTCGGTGGGTGGAAATTTGGGCAAATTGGTATGGACGTAAGTTTTGATATTGAGGTGCTCGGGGTTGGTAGTAATTTGGTTGAGTACTATAGACAGGGTAAGGGAATAGTGGAGCTTGGTAGGGTTCAACGTAATGGTAAGGGTAGAAAGGTTGTTGTGGATGGCCAAAGTATGTAAGGACTTGGTTTGGTGGGTTTAGAGGAGTAATTGTAGGTGGTGGGTTAGTGTTGGTGGGTACAGCAACGTAAGGAGTATTACCTAGTGATTGATTTGGTGGGTTGACGGGTGGTGGATCAGGAGCGGCATAGGTAGTGTAGGTTGGAGGTAAGTTGTTGTTGGTAGGTACAGTGTTTTGTGGAGGAAAATGTTCGGGGACTGGAGATTCAAGTGATGGAAAACGAGATGGGTTTGATGCGACGTCCCTAGGTTCAGGAGGTGGACTTTGGAGTGTAACAGATGAGTTGGTCATGCTTCTAACCCGATTCAGTTCTCTGCGTAGATCCTTAATCTCTTGAGTCAGGCGGGCAATATGTTCATCCCGTTGAATAGTAGTTCCATGTTCGGAAGTCTCGGGCGGATCGCTAGAGATCACGATATTTTCCACACCAGTTAAACTAGCTGCGGCCGGATCGGACATAGTAATTTCATTTCCTTGAATGGCCCAACTACGTTCAGGTAACGACGACGTCTTTGACCTTGTGATGTAAGGATGGTCGGCCATTGAGTGTCAACACGAATCAACTCTTTTTTTGGGAATAAGATAAAAGAAACATAAAGTATAAATGATGTTAGTCTCGTGAACATATCTAGGTAAAGTCATGATCATGTAAAGTCAAGTAAGACATGTAGCAAATAATTCATCAAATAAAGTCAAACAAGTATATCAAACAATAACGTGTCCTAATATGCATGTGACCTCTTTGTGCCAGAGGTAGGCCTATCGTCGTTTGAAGGGTAAAGTGTGCCATAATATGTCATCCTGTTGCTTTAATTAATTAAACGGATTCTATTTCCCCAAAATAAAGTAAAAAACATTGTGTAACATTTATTAACACATTAAATGAATACAACATGAAGTGTTTCCTAATCTGAGTAAAGTAAATACAGCTTCCTATGTCTAACTTCTAGCTCCGTTTTTGATGTCTTTGATCTTCGTCATTTGTTGTACTCCAATGCAAATCCAAACCTGTCATAGAAACGTTAGTCACCCCCTCCTTTCTAAAGTTTAATTAATTAGAGCAAATAGTCAATATTTAGGCACAGTTATCCTTCAAACATGCATATAAAGTATGATTGGTGTCACTTGGGGTCGTGAACCCGCTTGGACGTTTGGACAAAGTCATCTAATGGGCTTAATACACCAAGGATATTAAACCTCCTAGGATATGAAATGTATGCTCTTAATAAAAGGTGTTGGTTTAGCCCTATCCTAGGTTGACTAGGAGTGGGTTTACTAGACGCAAGGTTCCCGAGTGGACTACTCGAGTGAGAAGGCTACGCGGTCACCGTTATTCGGACACCCCCGCGCACGCGCCAACTCTCCTAAGATTTGGATTCTACGAAGAAATTTGCGGGTGCGCTAAGCACACCTCGCGTGTACGTGTGATAGTGTGAGATTTCCAAAAGTGGAGGAAATATGAACGGGATGCCAATTTAAGGAAAGCAGTAACATATTATTACATAGAAAATTTCTCATAATAAAGCAAATACTTAAGAGAACACAAAAGAAACAAACAAGGCAACAAATAAAAGCAAGCATAAAGAAAACAATCAAACATCCAACAATTTAATTATTAACCTAAGTGTGTTATGGTTAGAACCTAGAATCCCCAGCGGAGTCGCCAAGCTGTTACACCCCATTTTAACTGGGTTGAAGCGGAGTACAACATATTGGTGATTCCTAAATTGCTTGTTTTAAGGAGTCGCCACCTAATTAATTTTAACGGTGAATTAGGACACCTAGATATTAGCTAAGGTAAAGTTAAAACTAAACCTCCGTTAGTAGTCTGCTTAATCAGTGTGATTCTAGGTAAGGGTTCTATATTATCCTAAAGGGAAGGGGTTAGGCATCCTCTAGAATCCGTTAATTACGGTTATCCGGCCAAACTTAGGTTAATTAATTAGGGCTAAAGATGCAAATATAATATTTAAAATTCAAGAAAATAGCTTGTAAATATTGCTAAAGTTTTAAAGAAAAATATAAGAACGTTGCTTAAGATAAGAGTTAGAGAAAATATAATAATTTGCATAAAGAAAATTTTAAATGCCGTTTCGAATAAAACTTATAAAAATTGCTAAAGCTTTAAATAATAATGCTATTTAAAAATAAGACTTGCATAGAATATATAAGTAAAAAAAAACGCGAGTTTTGTGCAGTGTTTTAATAAATATTTGAAACAACTCAAAGGGTGAGATATTAATGATTCTTTTTGCGATTTAAGAGCATAAGCAAAATAAAAAATAGCTAATGTGAATTTTAAATGAAACTTATATTGTATCAATATGATGATATAGAAATGCCAAGACTTATTTTCTTTAAATATGATGGAAAAAGGATTTCCTTTCTTTTTATTAACTTTGTTAATCATGCTTAGCTAAAATGATGTGTGATTGATTCCAAATTTGAAGAGTTATTTATAAAATATACTTGAATTCATTTTTTGGCATATCCACCACATTTCTAATTTTAAGATAATAAAGAGACAAAAGGAGTCCTTTAATTTAAAACATGTGCTCGTGCTATTTGAAAAGTTAATTATTCTAATGAAAATAAATATTATAAATACTATGAAAAATTTAACAAAAAGAGAAGAAATCTTAGGTAATTAACTATTGATTTTCCTTAAGTTAACTACCATTATCCCAAAACTAAACCCACTAATTTACTAGAATTCCTCTAAGTCGAGAAACAAAAGAAAAACAAAATAGAGAGTTAGTTGCATAATACAAATTAAATGCACAAAATGAAATGAAGGAGCAAAAGGTATTAAAATGGGCCCAGCCCACTTTAGGGCTGCTGATTGGGCTACTGGTGGCAGTGGGCTCAACCCACGTTTTTTGAAAAAATGCTACATTCAAGGGGACTGCTGTTGGTGAGTTGGACACGGAGTGAGCACGTTGGGCTTTTAGCCCAACACCGAACGCGGAAGGAGGCGAGTCTCTCGGACTCGTATGCGATG
Organism: Lycium barbarum; assembly: GCF_019175385.1. Classification (NCBI taxonomy): domain Eukaryota; kingdom Viridiplantae; phylum Streptophyta; class Magnoliopsida; order Solanales; family Solanaceae; genus Lycium; species Lycium barbarum. Next base: position 106,436,482 of record NC_083343.1, read on the forward strand.
GTCATGCACGAAAAATGGAAAGAAGGAGGTTAGTATACGATCAATAAGATTAAACATATAAACATACAAAATTCAAAGCAGCTCCATAAATTATATATATGTTATGTATTCCTAGGTATATTTATGGAACGAAAGAAATTCCTGTTAAGGCTCATCTAAAACAACAACGTTATAAGGATGGAAACCTACCCAAGCATGTTACAGCGGTAAAGAGAATAGAATATGCCCAGTCGAAGTGACAAAAGGCCAAACGCAATCCAAACAAAGTCAATTGAACACAGATGCAAAGGAAGCCCAATATGGCGAAAATAAGGAGACAATGCTCAAATCAAAAGATTTTACGATATAGAGGTTTGCAATTCTGAGCCCTTACGAGTGGTATTTATGTTTATACTGAATATACCGATTTTATATATATCAGGTATACAGAAAGACACAACGGGATCACAAGGGTACAACAATGAGCAATTTTGACAACGCCAAACTGACTGGATAGACAGCAGTTCAGAAACAAGGCTTCAAAAGTCATTTGACAGGTAGACATGCACACTAGATATTCTGTTACTTATTTGCAGTTTTATTATGACTACGAGGAATCAAAATAAGCATGAATTTTCCACATAAAGGGGGGCTAACAGACTAATAGGATACTAACATTTTATGGGTTTAGATCAGATTTCAAAAAGGAAACAATGCACTTCCAATCCACATGGGACAATCAAGATGAAACACCAATATTCATAGAAAGGGAAAGACATGGTCAAGTGTAAAGAAACACCATCTAAACAAACATTCAGCCAAAGATGGCACATTCAAACATATATGAGATTATCAGAGGACATGGAGTATTAGCAACTATCAAGTTTAAAACTTATCTTGGCACAGACCACTTCATGAGAATACATACAGGATTCTGGTGAGCTTTTAACACATTCAAGTACTTCATTTATTTGCAGGTTGTTTATACAGAGGTACATCCACTAAGTCTAGCATGCTTCAGGCTTCAAGTCATGAATAACCCTTTAAAGTAGACTGGACTTTAAGCTTAAACAAGATTCATGGCAAGACTACACCATCACAATGGGATTTGGGCAAGGTGTGTAGACTTCTTAATCACATACTTTCCAAAACAAATCTAACCTTTACCATAAACGTAACATACTTGAGTGCAGTGTGCTTAAGCTATTCATCAAACCATGGACATTAAAGGACAAAGATGATCAGAGATTTCAACAAGTTTCACAGGTTACCCAGTGAGTTCATAGGTGCCATGCTTTTATTATCAACTTCTAGTTTAACAGACAACAAACAGAAGCAAGCAAACATACAATTGATGAGAGCAAGCATGCAGAGTTCCATACAGGGTCATACAGATTCAGATTCCCAGGAAACACAGGTGTTTTACAGTCATGATTGAGAAAAGAGGAAAAAGTTGATACATACACACTGATTCAGAAAAGGATAAGCTGGACAATCCCAGTTTCAGTTTCAAGAAAAAAACAAACCTTCACACACAACTTAGACCAAACATCACTATTGTGATAACACATTTATTATCTTCCTAGGGAAATGAATCTCTAAACACAGGCCTGGACCAACAACCAATCCTACACTTAATATAACAGGCTGTAACAGGGAATAGGCTAGGCATTATATGAACAGCATATCAAACTGGACGATATTAATATCAACAAGTAACTAACCCCCCCCCCCCCCCCCCCAAAAAAAAACCAGTAGCTAAAAATAACTACTCATGCTGAACTACTAACATTCGTAAGTCTATTAATAACAATAGCTAATGTCTGTTAATCGTACTTAAATCATTGCTAACAGAAGATGACTAGAAATAGCAACTAATGCTCATTAATTATGCTTAAACCAATACTAAATGGAAATTAAATCAAACAAGCAACCAAACATACAACAACTACGGCATGACAGAAATTAGCAATTAAGACTAAAATAGGAGGAGAAACAACTAAAGGAAGATTTACCGACCTTCTTCAGGGGCAGCGAAGTGTGGCGAAGGTTTCGATCTAGCCTCGAACACTTCAAATATACTTCGAAATACTAAAATCCCGAATTTTATACACCCCTGAACCCAAACAGATGTCAAGGGAAGAACAGAACACAGCGATATGGATTTTGACTCGATATCGAACAATACAACGAAAAAGAATTAATATTATCTATGGGGAATTCCTGCGATTTTCCGAATTTGAAACCTAATTTCTAGGGGGTTTTTGCGGCTGAAACAAGTTGTTCTTGGGATTTCACCAATCAATAAGAAAAAACGGTTCTAGGGGGATTTCATGAATCGAAAGACCTCGTTCTTGGGGGGTTCTCCCTGATCCGAAAAAAAAATCCTCCCTTAACATGGATGATGAAACCAATATTTATAGACTAATTTTCGTTTGAATTTGAGAGGAGCAGGGACAAGAAGGAGTGGAGTGGCAGAGGAGCGTGGGGGGGGACAAGGTGTGGTGTGGTGACAGAGCGTGGGTGTAGCAGAGGGGTGGTGTCAGAGTGTCGGAGAAGGGTGCGAAACGTGGGGGTAAAGTGGGTGTGACAGAGATGTTGGGTGTGAGAGGTGAAGTGGAAGTCACGTGGTGAATGGGGGTGTTGATGACGTCGGCGACGATGGGTGGAGACGGCAGAGGTGGGGGACAGGTGAGTGGAGTGGCGACGGAGTGGATTAGCGGAGGTGGTTGGTGCGGAGGTTGGAGGCGGTGATGGACGAGGATGGTGGAGACGAAGGTGTGGTGGCGATGGGGAGGTGGAGAAGACGGCGGAGATGAAGAGGAAAGAGGGGAAGGGATGGTGGTGTAGAGGTGACGATGGAGGCGGAGAAGAGGCGACGATGAAAAATGAGAGGAAACCTAAAAGGTTTCCCCTTTTTTGGACGAAATGGGTCGGACCCAGTCCGTAAATGGACTGGGTCAAATTTTTTAGACCGGGTATTAAGAGAATGGACTAGTGAATTGAACCATGGACTAGTCTAAAATTTAAGATAAGCGATATGGGTTAATCAAAAAAATATTAGGAGTTAATCGGACCTTGATTTGGGGTCCGGTAAGTCAAAAATGCGGACCGAGTGCAAGAAATAATTTGGCTTCTAAATTTGAATAAAAGACCTATCTTGATTAGCGATGTACCAAGGGTGCTAGAATATCACTTGGTACGAAAATATGCAATTGTAAAAGACCCGGATAATAAAAATTTATGTTGTTGCAATGACCGTGTAATAATGTTTCAGCAATAAATAAAGCTATCATTTAAAGATGCACGAAAATAAAATGCGATGTGTATGCAGGGGTGGATAAAATACCGAGAAACGCGAGTCTCAATAATATTAAATAACTGTAACGAATGACTAGTGGTAATAATACTGCTAATAATAATAATACTAATAATTAACAACAACGATAATGATAAATGATGACGGTAATACTGATAATGCTGATGATAACGGTGATAAACATAATAATAGATATAATAATAATAGTAGGTAACAAATATTGACAGTTAATAACAAAATAACAATAGGAATAATGATAATAATTAATAATAATAATACTAACAATAATAATAATAATAATAATAATAATAATAATAATAATAATGACGATAACGATAATAAATAACAATTGTTGATAAAATCAATGATAATAATTAATAATAAAAAATAACGATGGTAATGATGAATAATAATTAATAACGCTGATAATAGTTATTAGTAATTAACAATAATAATAATAATAATAATGATAATGGAAATAACAAGAAATGATTAATGACAATTAGTAATAATGGTAATTTAAGAATAATAATAATAGTCGTTAACAATAATAATAATAATAATAATAATAATAATAATGATAATAATAATTGTAACAGAATAATGAAACGTCGTCATTGATAGGGACTAACAACTATAGTAAACATAATATATATTATTATTTATTTATTTTTTATTATTATTATTTATTTATTTTTATTTTATTTTAAATATTAGAAGCGCAAATATGTATTTCGGAGGAGAGGCGGGACAAAATTGGGTGTCAACAGTATGTATGTAGAATGTAGTCCGTCCCAGTGGAGACTGGGTATGACATTTTATTTGAGTACCTAGATGACTTTGTAGTAGTGTACTTAGATGACATTGTAATATATATCTACTCTTTGGATGAACATATTAAACACTTGAGCATGGTGATGTCTCGGTTGCGAGAGTACAAGCTCTATGTGAAGATGGAGAAATGCGAGTTTTCTCAACAGGAAATCAAATTCATTGGGCACTTGGTCAGTCTGAACCAAGTAAGAATGAACCCAAATAAGGTGCAGGCTATTGTTGATTGGCAGGCGCTGTGCAGTGTGAAGGACTTGAGGTCATTCCTTGGGTTGGCAAACTATTATCACAAGTTCATTGCGGGTTACTCAAAGAAGGCTGCTGTTTTGACTGATTTGCTGAAACATAATGTGGTGTAGACGTGGTTTGAAAAATATGATGGTGCATTCAATTTATTAAAGGAGGCTATTGCATCAGAACCCATTCTAAGGCTTCCTGATTTTGAGCTGCCAATTGAAGTGCATATTGATGCTTCTGACAAGGCTGTTCGAGGTGTATTGGTGCAGGAAGGTCACCCCGTGGCCTTTGAAAGCAGAAAGTTAAACGATGCAGAACAGAGATACTCTACTCATAAAAAAGATATGGTTCATGTGGTACATTGTTTGCAGACATGGCGTGTATATGGCGTGTATATCTGCTAGGGATGAAGTTTGTGGTGCGGACGAATAATGTTGCTAATACTTACTTCAAAATGCAATGCAAACTAAGTCCCAAGCAGGCCAGTTGGCAAGAATTCTTGGCAGAATATGACTTTGTGTGGTAGCATAAGCCGAGAAAGCACAATCAGGCTGCGGACGTCTTAAGTAGAAAAAAGATATTTGCTGCTATGTGTTCAATTTCTAGGTTGGAATCTGATTTTATTGAAAAAACTAGACTTTGTGCTGCAAATGACTCATTATACACTAAGTTAATGAGTCAAGTTAAAAAATGGGACGGTGTGGAGGTATTGGATCGAGGATGATCTACTTTTTTAGGGGGGGGGGGGGGGGAGGGGAATCATGGTACATCAAGGTGGTGGATTGCGTAAAGAACTGGTGAAAGAGGCGCATCACACTAGTTGGGCTGGACATCTGCGTGTTGAACGAATGTTGGCTTTACTGTCTAAGGTGTATTTCTGGCCGAAAATGGAAGATGATATAGAAGCTTATGTGAAGACTTGTCTAGTTTGGCAACTAGATAAAACTGAGTGCAAAAAGAAAGCGAGCTTGCTGCAGCCTCTTCCTATTCCTGAAAGGCCTTGGATGTCTATTTCGATGGACTTTATTAGTGAGTTTCCGAAGGTAAACGGTATGGCATCAATCATGGTGGTGGGGGACAGGTTCTCAAAATATGTTGTCTTTATTGTTGCCCTAGTGTTTGTTCGTCTGATGCTGCTGCAGATTTATTTTACAAAAATGTGGTTAAGTTCTTTGGAGTGCCAGATGATACTATCAGTGAGGGGGATACACAATTCACGGGTCGGTTCTGGACTGCATAGTTTAACATGATGGGGACTGATCTGAAATTCTCTATGGCTAACCATCCTCAAACTGATGGGCAAACCAAAAGAATAAATCACTTATTGGAGGAATATCTGAGGCATTATATGACGGCAAGTCAGCGAAATTGGGTAGACTTATTGGATACTGCACAATTTTGTTATAATTTGCATAAGTCGTCAGCAATCGAGATGAGTCTGTTTGAGTTGGTTCTAGGTGGACAGCCTGTGACTCCAATGGATGTTGCTAAGCAGAAGGCTCAGGGCAAGTGGTCTGCTGCATATCGTTACGCCAGGGATAAGCATGAGATGCTTGCAAAAGTGCAAGACAGCTTGCGCAAGGCCCAAAAACGGATGAAAAAGTATGCAGATCAACATAGAAGATCACTGTAATTCAATGTTGGTGATAAAGTGTTGTTGAAGCTTACTCCTCAAATATGGAAACAGATTACAAGTAAGAGCAGGCAGCGGGGTTTGATTCCTAAGTAATGGACCGTCTGAAGTGGTTCAAAAGGTGGGTGAAGCTGCCTGAAAGGTTGAAGTTGCATCCGTCCTTCCATGTGAGTTTTCTTAAGCCTTATTATGAAGATGTTCAGGATCCGGGCAGAAACAAAGCAAAGAGGGCGCGGCTGTGGTGCCCACACAGTTTGAAGCCAAAATTGAGAAACTATTGGATCACCGGGTACTTGGCATGGGAAAGAAGAATTAACTGACATAATTTTTTATTCATTGGAAGGGTAAACAAGAAGCTGATGCTACTTGGGAGAAGACAAGGTCATTATGTCAGTTCGACAAGCAATTGGAGGACTACCTTAAGACAACCTCGACTGGGACATGGAGTTCAACTGGTGGGAGTGGTTTGTTAGACCCCTAAGTTCGGACTTAGACGCATACGTGGGCAGTGTCAAGGGCTTGTACATTGCCCCTTGATATGGGCTTATGTGGGTGTTGAAAGCAATGTACGGGGTTGCAAGCCTATAGCATGGTGTGCAGCTAAGTCAAGGTGCTTGGGTGTTGGCAAGGCAGCTTGACGAATGTCAAAGGCACGAACACACGCATGGTACCAGGCAGGCATGCGTGCAGGCAGTGGGTCGGCTCAGACAGACATAGGTGTTGGTATGGGCTGCATGGGGCCTAGGTAGGTGGGCAAGGCAAGGAATTGGCATGGCATTTGGTGAAAAATATTCTAAGTGTTGGGCAAAGCCATGAGGCAAAATTCGGGCTAGGCACGCGCATGGCATATGCGCAGAAGGCATGCGCACAACACATGGGCGAAGCATGCGTGCGACACATGTTATGGTTATGCAGTGTCTGCAGCATGTGCAACGGTTGAGGTCAATTTTCGAAGGCTTTTCCCACATGGGCGAAGTGCTCCCTTAGAATCTGTATAATGCACCTAATATAACTGCTGGCACATGCCAAGCACGCCCCTCCCCTTGTAACTGCCCTTGGCAAGTTTCTTTATGTAGTCTGAATTTGGCTAAGGCATGAATCGGTTTGTAAGCCTCCAAATTCGTGAGTCCTTTGTAATATCTGAGAGATATAAAAGCTTGGGATGTAAACGTGTGTGTCTCTTTCATTGTGTGCTAACCCGAAATTGAATCTAAGTGTCAAATTTGTATGTGTGTGTGAAGGTTGAAGTTGGCTGTGACGCTGACTACCGAGCAGTGGTGGCGCTGGAAAAAAAATCACCTTTGTTTCAACGTATTTATGTTTCTTTTGTCGGGGTGCTGCATCTCTTCGTGGATGCACATATTGATGCTTTTTGGATAGTGTTGACCCTTGCTAGGCACCTCCCTCATCTCCCAGACATATGGTAATTGGTCCGCTACTATTCTAATAAGTACTTTGAGCCTATTTAATGTTATGTATGTAGTCAATCCTTGTCATAAAAACTACATGCTCATTGTGTGTTATATAACCTGTTAAAGACATTCATTGAAGCGTCTGTTACCAACTGATCCATACCAAGTTTTACGTCTCAATCCCAAACAAGTTAGTGTCAGCTATTTGTGTCTCCTTTTTGTAACACATTTTCTTTGTATCTCTTGCACTTTAGATTCAAGAACAGAAAAAAAAAATCATTACTGTTAAAGATATACAGGTGCAGAATTTTTTTTTTTTAAAAAGATGAAGGCAGAAAAAGAGAATGAAAGTAAAATAAGGAAAGTGAGTAGGAGTTTGGGCAGAAGGATGAGTTGGAGTATGGAAAGTGTTTAGTAATCCAATTGGAAGCATGAGGATAAGCATTAGTGTTGAGGGAGATGAAGAAGCTCTTAAGTGGGCTGCTCTGGAGAAATTACCCAATTACAATCGTTTAAGAAAGACAGTCTTTAAAACTTATGTGGAGAATGAGAATTAACACAAGGTAATCCACAGGGAAGTTGATGTTCGGAAGCTTGGTATGCATGAGCGACAAGAATTTATTGATAAACATTTCAAGGTTGCCGAGGAAGACAATGAAAAGTTCTTGCGGAAGTTCTGAAATCAGATCGACAGGTATAATATACTTGTGTCCACAGCAGTTTCTAGTCATGCATAAATTATAAAAGAATCATGCTCTCGTGTTGCTCGAACTTTTCAAAAATATTTTAGCACCTGTGTCGGATCCTCTAAAAAAGAACTATTTTTGCAGGATCCGACACACAACATGCAACATTTTTGAAGAGTCTGAGCAACATAGTTTGAAAGTGTGCTCTCTCTAGCAGTTAAGCTTTTAGATGAGATAGATCACATAATTTAGCGATGACTCCATGAATAAAATCATCAGCAATTTATTTGTAGGATCTGTCTAAATAAACTGTATCAAACGTAAAAAGAAAGGACTACAAAAAAGGACAAAACCAGAGTTATATATTCGGGTTTACCTTTGTAAATTTTGATTATGATTACTTTGTGATTGTAGATTAGGGATTGGAATTCCTACAGTAGAAGTTCGATTCGAGCTATTAACCATAGAGGCAGATTGCTATATCGGGGACAGAGCTCTTCCGAAACTACTGAATGCAGCCAGAAACATTGCTGAGTCAGCTCTGAGCTGTTTAAGGATTAGGATGGCCGAGAAAACCAAACTCACCATACTTAAACATGCTTCTGGGATTATCAAACCTTCTAGATCATACTTAAATTAGTCATGAGATGTAATACTGCTTCTAGTCATTTGTACTTCAAAATTTCACCTCCAAAATGAAACTACAGTATTCACCTGTGGATATGATCTGCTTTATTAATCTTCAATATAAGAAAAAGGCATGCAGCTTTGTCAAATTGGTAAAATATCCAACATTGACATGTGGATTAAATCTTTGTTCAAAAGGTGCATTCTATCTTAGATATATACAAGCCCTATACATAGTACTCCCTCCATCCTAATTTATGTGACACTGTTTGACTAGGCACCAAGTTTAAGAAATAAATGAGGACTTTTGAAATTTGTGGCCTAAAACAAACCATAGAAATTTATGTGGCTATAAATAATTTCTTTAAGGTAAAAAGGGAATTTTAAAATTAACTTGTTTCTAATTATTGAAAGGTGACATTCTTTTTGGAACTGAGACGAAGGGAGTAGATATATATGCAGGGGATAATGTATATACATGTTGAGCCCGTACCTACTAGTATGAAGTATGAACCACTGACTTTAACTCTTGAATCTTCATTGATCCGCAGGATGACCCTTCTATTTGGCCCACCTTCTTCTGGGGAGACAACCCTTTTGTTGGCGTTGGCTGGTAAATTAGACTATAGCTTAAAGGTCAGTTACTTGAGAGCAATGCTCATACTAATTCTGCATAATGTATTGTAATTTAATTAAACAAGTAAACTATTTATGTTACGGGACAGGTTAGAGGAGAATTCACTCACAATGGCTATGATCTTGAGGAATTTGTACCCCAGAAAACATCAGCATATATTAGACAAAATGACATTCATGTGGGAGAAATGACTGTGAAAGAGACCTTGGATTTCTCTGCTAGAAGCCAAGGGATTGGCTTCAGATATGGTACTTTTCAGTTTTATTCTTTTCAATTAAAAATTGACTCTATTATTCATACATATTATCTAGATCTTCTGGAGGAACTTGCTAGGAGGGAAAGAGAAACTGGAGTTTTCCCAGAGGCTGAAATCGATCTTTTCATGAAGATTGTCATGTTCTTTGGAAACTCATTTTTATTTTTTCAAAACTTCCTCACCCCCCCCCCCCCCCCCGGCTTGGATGTTACAATCGAATACTGTCTTTTATAATTTTTTTGATTAATTTTGTTGTTTAAACTTTAGGCAACAGCTTTGGAGGGAGTCAAAAGCAGTCTCATTACTGATTACACACTCAGGGTGAGTGAATGATTCTCTAAGTGAAATACTATGAAGATTGAAGGCATTAAAATTAGACGATGTAGACCTAACATAACATGGAGGATAAGTTATTAAAAGATCAACACTATTTCATGAATCAATTTGGATTTTGCTGATAACAAATCATGAATGCAAATGATCTATATAGGCCATACTAACTATTCGAGATTAACGTTTAGTTGTTGTAGATGTGCATTATGTTCATTTGTTGAAATTTTCTTTGTTAATCTACTTCGAGAATACAGACTCGTATGATAGTGTAAGGAGAAGCACAAGATTTAGAAAATCTCTAATATTAGAGAATCGTCAACTTACAAAAAAAAAAAAAAAAAAAAAAAAATTCAAAGAAGAAACTTCTCCTAAAAGTTGTTAAACAGAGCGGAAGATGAACTATATTTAAGTTGCAGCTGGATTTGCGCTATCTAATTTAAGAAACATGTTGCAGATTTTGGGACTTGATGTATGTCGAGAAACCATTGTTGGATATGAAATGCAGAGGCGGAGCCAGGATTTGAAGCTTGTGGGTTCGGAATTCTAATTTGCTTAAGTTACTGGGTTCTAAATTAATAATTTATACATATTCAATGAATTTTTCAAGACAAATACAGGATTTAGACCAAAGTTACTGGGTTCGGCCGAACCCCCGACTACCATGCTGGCTCCGCCCCTGATGAAATGATACGAGGCATTTCAGGTGGCCAGAAGAAGCGTCTCACCACAGGTTATTTCCATCCCCCAACAATTCACAAAGATGTTTCTTGAAATATTTTTCTAACATTCCATATACCACACAAATATCTCAGAGTACAAATCAAAATACTTGAGTTCAAATCCAAAGACAAAATACAATGGTTCTATTGACTTGCCCCGAAAAAATTGAAGTGTTGAACTACCAAATCATACCTTCAATTTGGATAATGATGAAAACTATAGCACTTTCTTGTTGGATGATCACCGTAATATGCTTATGTTTCCTAATCAGAGATTTCTGCATTCTCAAACTACTAGTGTTAGTTTCTTACTGCAACAACTCTTTTCCGTCCACTTTAAAAGCTTAAGCAACCAACTACTTCTACCCTATTTATTTGCTAGTGATAGAACCTATGGGTTCACAGTTTGATAGTTCACAACCTAAAAGTTTGCCAAAACAGTCTAGGGGACCTGATCCTTAAACTGTTTTCACAAATAATGATGGAAAGTAAATAAGGCAAGATATTTACGTGGAAAACTCCTTGCTCAGGGGATTAAAAACCACGACCTACCCCAGTAGGATTTCCAACTTTACTAAACTGAGCAACTTCAGATTATAACCTATTGCAACCTAGGAATTAAACTCTTAATCCATAACCCTCACAATACACCCATTGCAAGTGCCTTTACAATAACTCTATTGCAAAGCTCCAAGTCTTGACTACCTCTAGCCAACGACTCAACTGATACTTAGCTAACTCTAGCCAAGAAAACAAAGTTTCAAAGATTGAAATATGTCCTACTATGATGCGTCTTGACAAGCAGTGTAGCAATACAAATTAAGAACGTGGAACAAGACTTAACTATCCTAGAGACTTGGACATCTTCAGTGGCAGGAAAAACTCCCTCTGATTGTTGAGTTCTTGTTCTTGTAGGCACCTTGAGAAAGGTAGCCGCCACACTTGAGAGAAATATAGCTTTTTAGATTTCAAGTGTTAGGTTAAATAATCCCATCATGTTGTATATATATGAGGTCAAGAAATGAGCATGTGAGGAATATGTGACCGTGAAAGGGACGTTGCTTTAGTCCTTTGCTCTTTGCCCAAAGATGCAGCTACTATTCCGCTGTGGCTTTGCCCGGTCGAAACAGTACGCTTTACTTTATAGCTGTCATGGTCGTACAGTGTAGGGGACCTAATGAAGGACCTGGTCCTTGGCATGTTTGTCATATCATCAAAACTATGAAATGTCGCAACTCATCAATTTCCCCTTTTTTGATGATGACAACTTGTGCATGATATTCCCCCTTAGGACCAGGTACCCTTGCATAGTCAGCTTCAGCAACTCGTTGAGCAATGAGAGCAAGTCAACATTCTTCATCTTCTAACAACACTTGAAGAACATGTCATGTTCCCCCTGCGGATTAGACCCTTCAGCTTCACGTTGGCTATGTCTTCAAAACTCAAATGGAGACAGGTTCAACCCGATTCCATGAAAGAGAATAATCAACTATATCAATCAATCTTCCATCTTGAGACCAGGTTCCCCCTATTGATTTGGCCTTTAACAGCATGTGACCATTTTTACTTTTCAGAACAATTAGCAATTTAGCTGCCACTTAAACACAAAGAAGCATCAGTTATCCTCACTGTTATCATCAGAATTGATTTCTTAAGAGGGGTTTGGGTTACCAAAAGCCTTTTCAGGGGAAGGTGTAACAGTTGGCTTTTCACGCGGCAGTTAAGTCGTAAAAGGCTACTACGAACTCGTTGATGCTCTTTCAGACTTTATTTTTAAAAAGAGTCGCCACCTAATTTTTAGGAAATCGGTTTCGAAGGGTTTATCTGTCACGACCCATTTTGGCATAAGCCGTGCGGGCACTTACCTTTCCCACCTGGGTAAGCGAACCCTTAACCCAAAGATAAATAAAGACATCAATAATTAACTCAAGCAACGTAATAGAATAACTACGCAAGTCTCACGATATATATATATATATATATATATATATATATATATAGAAAAAGTGCAGAATAATAATAATACCCCTAGGGTCTAGACTGAATAATACAAGAGCAACTAAAGGGGACATAATACAAGTATGGGATAATAATACATAAAGTGTATATGTCTCTGAAAAGAAATAGGACATAATGATAGAGAAGTCTTCAAGGAAGCGAACGTCCATGCTCATCCTGGAAACTCGAAGATAAAGCTGAAGCGACTATTAGCCACGTGTACCGGAAGCAGATCCAACCTGATAATCTGCATTCATAAAGGAATGCAACAAGTGCAGGTCAGTACAAAACAACAGTACTGGTAGGCATCTTCGGCCGACTAAGCATAGCTAACACAATTCAGATAATAAAGCAGATAAGCAGACAAACCAACAAGTATGAATCAAATGTAATCGAATCCAAGTACACGTCATTACCTAGGTAGAGCATCTAGTCCCAAATGTGTCAAGTCTGAATATATCAAGTCTGAATCCAACATCACATGTACAACACCTCAAATTAAGCCATAGTGCAATGCAATGCAATAATATATAAATGCAATGCAATGCCATGCAAATGTTGTGTACACAGTGTACTTGTCACGCCCCAAACCATGGCCTGGGCGTAACACGGCACTCGGTGCCATACTGCATGTGACCGAGCGAACCACATGGCTTGCTGAATCATCATGAGGCATACATGAGCGAAAATATAGCATGAACGTGATGAGCTTTTATAAAAAATGAGATGTCATAATAATTTAATGAAATACTTGTTTAAATCATAAATACGGAAATAACATGAGTTGAGCCAAAGATGGCTAAACACCTTGCATGTCTAACATAACTAAACTGGCTAGTCTATGAAACCTCTAATCGTGAATCTTGACTGGAAAACGTACTTGCTGGGACAAGGCCCCCCAGCATACCTTTAAATGCATGACTAGTAAAATAAATATAACTGACTAAACCCCGAATGAGATGGGGCTCACCAATGAGCTGATACGAGCAAATCCTACTAAGCAGATGCGGCGTCCTGTAAATACGTACCTGCATCGTGAAATGCAGGCCCCCGGGCAATAAAAGGGGACGTCAACACATTGAATGTACTAGTATATAAAGCAACTGAATGAAATAACACGGGACATGAAATAACATGATAAGAACTGAAACTGAAAACCTGGACATGAATATGAGCATAAGTATATATATATATATATATATAACATAAGTAAAACATGATAAGTAGGGAGAGCATTTCATAAACCGACATGTGATATCACCACGTGGGTACGTGGAGTCTGGTACCTCGCCGGACCAGCAGAGCCCTCATACCTTGCCAGGGTATAAGGTGGTATCGTGCCTGATAGATCCATTCAGTGTAAAATTAAGGTATCGTCTTATCTGGGCGGAACGATCCTTGTCCTACGGTGGCTACGTAGTTTCAGGCTATCTGAGCCTTCTCGGTAATTTGTGCAACTCCCAAAAACATAAACATAATATAGTTGGCTAAGAAGCCCACGATTTTCGTGAATTAACTTGTACTTGTCTTGAAATCATGATTTCACGAAATAACTTGTAAACACGGTTTCATGAAATAACTTGTAAATATGGTTTCATGAAATAACTTATATTTAGTATGTATGTATCTTGTATCATAGCATGAAAGTAATTATATAATATGGTTGCATGAAAACTTGTAGACATATAGGATATTCATGAAATAATCATTCTTAGTCAAAAAAATGCATGCAAGGACCCATGGAATACAAAATATGGGTTTTCATGGATTACGGACAGATTCTCAATAATCATAATGAGTATCAAGAAAACAGTGATAGAATAATAACAATTCAAACATAATATAGTCATAGACATGGACCGAGGGTTATCATGAGCATGGTATAGAATAGAAACCCTAGTTTTGTAAAGTTTCATACTTTATGGATTAGGAGGCGTGGGGAAGAACAATGATGTTCCCACATGTAGATAGTAACTCTACATACCTTAATCGCTCCAAAACTTGAAGAAAAGTCTGAATCTTTGAAGAAGAATTCCAAAGTCTTGAATTCTTAAACCTTGGGATGGGTTTTCTTGAAAATCCTAGTTTAGGAACAAAGATTTCTTGCTTAGATTATTAGAGTACATATTAGAATTGAGTTGGAAGGGTTTACTCAAGTTAGAAAGGGATTAGGAACTTGAATTCAACCTAGAATCATGACAAAAGTTACCTTGGCAGGTTCTTGAGGTTTGGGACTTGTTCTCTATGAATTTAGGGTGATTTTTCGTGAATGGGGTGTTGGGGAAATAAACTCCAAATCTTAAATATAACTTAAAACGCGTAAATCCGACTTTTGACCCGAAACCCGACCCTTTTATGCGTTGGGTCCGCGATGCTCGTGCATCTCATGACCCTCTGCAGGTTGATAGGCAGAGAGGGGGTTTTTGTGCGATTGGCCCGCGGCGCGGGGCCATCGCACTCGCCTGAAAAAGCGACGTGTGTCGGTTTTGCACAGTATTCGGTAAAATGAACATAACCTCTTGTACACAGCTCTGTTTGGACTCTGCAATATACCGTTGGAAAGATATTGCAAAGGGCTACAACTTTCATGTTTTAAGTTTCCTCAAATTCCCAATGGATTTTCACGAAATCTGACTGGAAGGCAGACGTATCAAAAACTTAGCCGATTTTATTGAATTTTAAGTGCCTTACTATTAGCCATATTGAGATGATCATATCTCCTTGCTCCGATCTCTGATTGGCTTGGTCCTTATATCGTTAGAAAGCTATTTCTACATACTACAACTTTCATTAAGGGTGGTTTCCCAAATTCCCAACTAATCAAGGATTTATGACTGCCTGAAGTAGGCCTATCAACCATTTTCGCAAAACGTTCAAACCTTCAGTTTTTCCACTAAAACTCTAATGATATGAGTCTAAACTTAATTCCAAGATACGGGGTGTTACAGTACTTCGGACGGAAATATCGACATCTCGGTAACACAACCCAGTGTGACTCCCGAAGTCTAAGTGCCACCCGTCCCGGATCTTTGCCCACTGGGGGTTCTCACCGGCACCACTATGGGGACCCGCGGAGTCCATGCACTCACTCAATCAACGATTTTGGAACTAACATCGGATATCGGTCTTCTCACGTCACTCAAGTAAAAATCGAGCCCAGCTTATCGCAGTGTTTCATCAAGTGTCATCAGTATCCCAACAGTGTATCATGAAAATGAGAGTGTGTGCAATGCATGTATCAACATCAATAATCATGCTCAATATCACAAGTACCAACAATGGGTATGCCAAGAATATAACGGAATCACTAGTACCAAGAGGGTACGCCAATAATATAACTGAATCACAAGTACCAACAGTGGGTACGCCAACAATATATCATAATCAAGATGATAAAACAAAATCCAATATCTATCAACAACTCATGGCATCAAGCCAACACAATAGAACAATCAAATCACAATATAACGAGGTGGCTAGCCCCAAACACACAACAGGGCCAAGCTAAGGCAATATCCATCCCAACTACATACCCGAAGGTTCACATGCTTTCTCCGACGATATATTCTAGATATATGCTTCGCTATGCGAAGTCTCACAAGGGTAGGCCATAACCTACCTGGATGGTCGAACAGCAACACCAACAAATCATTTTATCGCCTTCCCCTTCCGCTGAGCCTCAGAAGCAAAGTAGTCTAGGCATATTCGAAATCTAGATTAGAAATCATGAAGAACGATACTAAAAACACGATGCGAACTCGCTCGTGGCTGACTAAAAATAGGCTGCGAATGCCTCGTAGCACCAGACACCAGAAAACTCCCCAAGTTTCACAATTCAATCCGATTTTTCGACTAATTCTCGAGGCCATCTGCTCACATACCATACACATAGACACACATAAAAACACGCTGCGAACGCGCTCGTGGCCTCGGAATTCCCAATGAAGGTCTCATTGACTGAGTCAACTCCCGATGCCTTAATTTCAATTTCCCAACCCAAGTCCCAAAATGCATCCGAGTGCATTGCGAACCGAACCAAAGATACATACAAGTTCTAAACGACCGTCCGGACTCTCGGAATTGACGAAATTCCAAAAAAGGTCCGTTTACCCCAAAGTCAACTTTGGGTCAACTCTTTTTCACTTGAAGCCTATTTTTCACAAAAGTTGCCCGAATCCGGTCTAGACACCTCGAGAAGGTGCCAACAGTCTGCTCGGGTAAAAAATGAGCTAAATAATGCTCGAAAAGGGCGAAAATGCCGAAAAGACTATAACGACCAAACGGGTCGTTACATTATTCAAATACCGTGAAAAAACCTTCGTAATCCAGAGTTCTAGGTTAGGGTTCTGATGATCCCCTGGGGAAGGTGTTAGGCACCCCAGTATTAAAGATTCATACTATACGATTGACCTTTGAATTCCAAAGTATGAGTATTTGCCTGAACTGTCTATTTTGTGTTTATCCCCGTATTTAAAGAAACTGTCATATTTTTTGTAAATTGCATATCATTTGGAAAAGAGTTTAAATATGTCCCCCTTATTTACAAGGTATCGTAGTTTTGGATTTACAATATCCGTGTATAAATAGTCTCCTTTTATATATAAGGAGCATATTTTATTTTTTCATAAACGAAGAGAAAGATGAAATTCTTGATTTTTATAGTGTTAAACTTATGTTATACTCATACTTTGGCTCGTGTCGATCCGTTTTGGTACGTTCAGTCTTACCCGGAACTTTATATTACAATTGGTTTTTATGTTAAAATAGCATTTTTTTAGGTTCAAAGAAGTATGTCTTGGCTGTATATACTCATTTTTATGGCCTTTTCCTTGGCCCAAAACTGTAATCACAGAAAAACTTTGAATCCGTTTTAATTTTCAAAGAAGAGAGAGTTGTGTATATATATTCTTTTTACCCAATTCTGGTCCCTGTTAGTTTTTTAAAAGAAGGCTTGAGCAAATTGGTCCATTTTTCTTAGAATTTAAAAAATAATACCAAGTTGGTTTTTGATTAGGGATTACTCGTGGGCTGAGGCCAAAATTTTGTTGCAAGTGGTCGTAGAAAATATCCTTTTGTACAAACCTTAAGAAAGACAAATTCGTTAAAAGGGATTTGTAATTTTATTAAGCTTCTAAAATACTTTTGTTGTCCACGATTGCTTTTACCCGTTTGGAGTTTAAAACATCAAATTCTATATAAAAAGAGTTTCACAAAATCTCATTTTTATACTTAACCTCAAAAACCGTTGAATTTGCTTGGGGTTTTGGAAATTCGTTGGGGATCTGAAGTCATCTAAACGGTATAAGCACCGTTTTCCTAAGACAGCTAATTTTAACCATATCGTTTTCCACTATAATATGAGTTTGATACAAATTACAAGTACATCAAAATCTTTAAACAAATAATGCAAATAAAATGAAATAGAATTAGACTAGGGGCGTACCCAGCCCCTAGTTAGCCATTTTCACCCATGGCTGGGCCTTCTACGTGCCTTGCTATTTGCTTTGCCTTTGCGGCCTCGATTTTTGAATTAATTTCCTATTGGGCCTTTGGCCCAATAGGTAAGCTTTGGCTGGACCCAAGTGGCATGCAAGTGAGGAGAGGGGGAACAAAAGAAAAGGGACCCTGTTAGTTTATAAACACTGAACTTACCACTAAAATAGTAAAACTACACATAATATAAAAACAAGAAAAGTACTCATATTATTCTATACTTACCTCGTTTCTCCTTGAATGGATTTGCCTTAGTTGGAGATTTTGCAATGGCATGGGGACTGAGTCCTTGCCTTATATTCTTGATGTCGCACAAGTTCCAAGGGGCTTCTAAGAACCCCAGGCATGGCTAACACCAAGAAGGCCTGGACGACCCCGAACTACCATAGTTTATCCTTAACCAGTGCACCCCAAGCAAGAGGAAAAGAGAGTATAAAACTTGGGAGTGACAACAGATTTCAAGCAAAACTCATAAGAAAACAACAACCGAGTGCCATACTCTAAAGGGAGACATTCACATCAAACATAGCAAATAGCAGCACCTAAGTATGACTAAATAATTAGCAAGTATAGAAGTAGTAAAAGAGGGGGAGGGAAATTCAGTTTCATGACTGGATGATGACAAGGATAATGCACACAACTACTTTAGAGAGAGCATAGATAATGATCAATCAAACCACAGACTTGTTAAGATAGTCCTAGAAACAAAAGGAATAAACCAGAACACTTCAGCCATATTAAAGCAAAATACATGAGAGTTTTTGGCCAAATACAAGCTTGTTTTTTTTCGGACAATCATTTGGTCTAGGACTCCTCATAAATAAATAAATAAATAAATAAAGGTTCCAAATTTCCACGCATAGACAGCCTATCCTACTTATTTGTTAAGGTTCTAAGCCACTGTCCAGAGGAAACAAAACCTGGCTATACTAGTTCAAGTGATGGCATTCACCCTATGTCAATTAAGCTCAAGATTGCACACAACCAAATCCAAAAACAAGCACAGTATCCTCAGAAAAGGGGACCTGGGAAGACCTCACACACAGCCAAGGCTCATGGCGATGTTTAAAACTTTTAGAATACACATTCAAAACTGGCATCCTTTAAACCTTATTCCTTTTTATTAACTTGAACACATCACAAACCGGTACATAAAGCAGGACCCTTGATTAATAATCTTTGGAAAAAAACTTTATTAAAAGGAGGGAAATCTCAATGGACAAGCCAACTAAACAGTATGTTAACAATTTTGATTCCTAAAAGTATTCGTTCAACATATTTTAGATTAATCCAAGGTTTTTCCCAAAGAACAGAAGGGGAAGAAGAGAAAAGCAAGAAATGAATTTACAGCCAGCATGATCACAGTTGTGGAAAACGAAGAAACCAAACACCCCATAGAGGACAAGTTTAAGCCAATAGAACAAATGGCAAGTCTCAGACATCAGTTAGATGAACAAGTTAGGGAAAGTGGACAAAGGCATATGGCCAACAACAAAGTAAATGGCAAAGCCAAGTGGACACTCAGTTTTCTCATAGGTGGACTCAGGCCCACATAACACAACCATCAACCTCCTCCCATTTTCCCTTTACACATACAACAAATTTTAAACAAATAAGGCTCAGAAAACCTACAAACCTTTCAGACAAAAAGGATTTTCAGAAAGCAAGGTGGGAATCACATAACACTCAGACTTGGCAAGTATTGACAGTAGCTTATTTGGTTCTAGGTGTATCTTCCCTTCCATGTTAGACGTGATTAGGATTTTCTCCCCTACCTGAGACCTTTATGAGTCCCAGGATCATGAGGGAAGGTCTAAGAGATAAAAGAACAAGTTTCAGGCCCCTGAAAGGGAAACAGGATAGGGTGGGGTCATCACCTCCCCATCTCCTTTTCCTGAGTCTTCTTTCAGCAAAAACGGATCCTGGGCCCCACTGGTCACTACCTCCAGTTCATGCCAAGGCTCACATTTTAAAACCCTTTCGCCCATCCTATGGCCTCACCCTAATTATCCAGTGACAACACTAGAGGTCCTGGGCAGATTCACAACCATCCAACCCTGTCATAACTTCTTTTGACAGACTCATGAAACTATAGTTCAGCTTTAAAGACTCTTTGTGACCACAGTTAGCTGTAAGTACTAAGAACAAGCCCCTCATAGACACATAGCAGACAACAACAAACTAGCTGATTTGTAAGGACCATATCTAGATTTAAAAAACAAAAGACAACATTTCATTACCTAAATTCTCTTATGAGTACTGGAGGCAGGTACATCATGAACATATAGCAAATAACAGCAAGCTAGTCTCCCTAACAACTAAAAACTAAAACCAAGATCATAAACGGGTCTTGGTCCTTAACCACACTGTAGTTCAAAAAGTCTTTCTCTCAACATCAAAGAGAGACACAACAATATCTAGAAGGGACCACACAAGGACAAGTTAAGCAAGATTTGTAACAAAGATCCCATCATCCTTCCTTCTTTTATCCTTTATCCTTACCTATTATTGTAACTAGATGACAATTTCTCAATAAAAGAAAAGGTTTTCCTGCACACAGACATGACCTATGGGCCACACACACCTGCACACACTCCTTGCCAAACTACCAACCTTTGAATCCCTTTTATGTCTCTTTTATCAGAATAGGCATTTTTTATTTTCTAAGTGAGAACAAACATAACAATTACCTCTTATTCAACCTATTAAACTAGATAATTTGCCCGCATTTTATCAGATATAGACCATCTTATAACTGCTCTAAACCTAGTTTATTACAGCAACATTTGAAACCTTTTAGAATCAAATAGATCACAACCACACACTCCACATGTGCTACTCAGAAGCTGTTTTAACAAATTCCCACACTTACCACAAACAGGGAAATCAAGACAAAAAGCAGAGCTAGGTGAAGTACCTTAGTCAAGTTAAGATCCTTCCCCTTCCCAAGATCACTTAAGACCTTTGCTTCAATTATACATTATTGTGACCCCAAGACGCCAAGTTTTATCAATTAAGTAAGACTAGGGTGAGACAACAAGAATTAGGCCAAACAAATTGCTAAGTGAAACAAGTAGAATTCCACAAAGAGCACACAATACATTTTCACTTTTTATAATCAAAATACCATTAGAGGACAAACATTGTCTGGCCAGGTCCAGCACATGACAAGCTTCAACTCTCAAACAAACAATATATTCAAGAAAAGACAAGGTGATGATCAGACTAGGTCCAATTCTTTTTAGACTTTCAATCTTTTCAACAATTACATGATCAGATGAGACAACAATAACCAGGCTAAAGTTCAACATAACAAGTTTTTTACTTTTTCTTGACACATAACCACATAAGACAAGCAATTATCAGATTGGTTTCAACATAACAAGACTTTAATTTTCCCAAGACACATAACCACCTAAGATAAGCAACAATCAGGTTGGGTTCAACAATGACAAGACTTTAACTTTCCCAAGACACATATGGTCAGGCAGGACAAACCATGATCAAGCTGGGTTCAAAATTTCAAGCTCCCAAATAACACATGATCACATAGGACACATAGGGCAGACAATGACCAGTTTTAGACAACTTACTTCAAACAGACTCCTTGACCCCTCCCTTAATTAATCTCCAGACCAAGACAACCCCCCTAAATGATCAATAATAAGACATAAAGCAAATCAGGTCATTCAAAAGAGCTTGTGACTTCAAACTAACCCCCTCATGACCCAACCTTATCACATAAGACACATAGGACTAGCCCACTTGGGGTTTCAACAGACCTATTTTGACTCTGATCAAAACATGGGACTTTCATCAGGCTAGCATATCAACTTAGACTACATCCCAGACCCTCACAACAGGGATTTGATGGTGTTTAGACAATCATGATAGAACAAAAAATACAGCAAGGACATCCAAAGTCAGATAAGACTTCTCAAACTCAGAACCATAGTCTAAGTCACACTTAAATAACTTTAGTCACAACTGAACAACCAATGGTGCAAACAGGAAAGCCAAATGGGAGTCTAAGTGAAGCAAGTTCATCAACTTAATGTTATAGTCTAGATTACATGTAAAGAAAAAAGGAACAACTAGCCACAAAGCAAGAACAGAAGTTCTGACTAAAAAGTTGAGTCAAAACAACCTATCAACTTGAAACTACCCTATAACTCACATTAAACTCCTTAAGTGATCACAATGCAAACAGAATCAAAAGGGAATCACAACAAGCATATCAGGCTTGAGCTTTGTCCTAAACCACAAATAATTACATTAACCGGGCATTGTATGGACATAAGCTGAAAAGAAAGGGAATAGACCAGCATATTGACTCAGACATCTTATCCTAAGCCACAACACACACCTTAACTAGGTATAGTGTAGACAAAATCAAGATAAAAGATGACAAGCTAATACACTAACTTAAATCCTATCACAAACCACATAGTCATACCACCTAAGCATAACACAAACAGGATCTAAGCATAAAAATCAATGAAATTACTTAAACTTGACCATAAAACCCCCAGCAACCCTATTAACTAAACAGAACATGAACAGAGTAGAATGCAATGGACAAAAATACCAACTTGAACTACACATAATATTACTGACTAAACATGACATAAGCAGAGTCTAAGTATGAAGACAATGGACAAAAATACTAACTTAAAACTTATCATAGAACCAACACAATCTTATTAACTAAACACAACATGAACAGAGTCTAAGTATGAAGGCAATTAACTAGAAATACTAACTTAAACCACACATAATATTATTGACTAAACATGACATAAATCTAAACATAAAGCATTAAACTGAAGGACTAACTTAAACTTCATCATAAAACCACACATAATCTTACTAACTATGACATAACATAAATGCAAAGTATCAAACTAAAAGGTATTTACCTTTTGTGAGTGCAACCGAAGTCAAGCGATGGATTTTGGAGGCCTTTGTGCTCCAATGCCAAACTCAAGCCACCACGACACCACACAAGCAAATAAAAGGGAAAATTTTAGAACTAATGAAAACAAACTAAAACCCTTATTTTTTTAAAACTAAAATTTTTAGACTTATGGAACTCTTAAGGCAAAAAATATAATTTTCAGCTCTTTTCATTTCCTTCCCCCTCTCTTCAAAACAATGGGGGTTTCTACTTATAGAAACCCCAGAATGCTCTTAGAACTACAATCAACGATGTGGCACTTGCAAATTTATGCAAGTCTCAGTCACAAACTCAGCATACGGTCCAGCTCTAAAGTGTAAAAATGAAATCAATGGCCTACAGGCCTCAAATCGCAATAATAATGCCAGAAAAATAAAAAAAGAAAGGGATTGTACCTTTAAGGGCCTGTTTGGCCGTTTTTCTGGTGAGAGAAGGATGAAGATTTTAATGCTTCGTCCTCTACTCCAAGTTATACGCTTATACGATGGGACAAGACCCAAAAAATAGGGCGAGTAGGTGGTGGAACAGGAGGCGGCGCTAGGGTTTTACCCCTAGCCGCCTCCTCTCTCTTTTCTTTGCCCACAGACCCTTAGGGTCATGAAAAATGACGGGTGGGAGGAGTATATACTCTCCCCCCCCCCCCCCCCTTTAAATCCCTTAATGGACCGGGTCCTGGTCCTTTGTTGGACTGGGCCTGGTCCTTCTCCCCTTTTTTATTTAAAACGCTGGGCCCATTATATGTATACATATATGTATATGCACCATGTATATTGGTATATGCATAGAGGGTCGGGGGAAAAATAAACTAATAAATAAATAAAGAAAAACTAATAATTAGTCCCTTAGAACTTAAATAATTTAAAACATGACTCATAAATAAAATAAAATCATTTTGTATATACTGGTTTTGAATTAATTAATCAGATAAAAGAAAATTAATCAACTACGCAAACACATGCAGGATCAAGATTTAAAGGGTAAAATGGTCAATTATTTTAATTACTCGGAGTGCCTTGGACAATGAAAAATGAAATAAAACTACTCATTAATCTAATTTTCCTTGATTTAATTAATTAATCAAATAATTATCCAAAAAGGGTTTTCTTGCCCCCTTTGATTAATTTTAATAAAAATATTCTTTAAATATAATCAATTTTGGCAATAGAATTAAAATTACCCTAGAGATTTCTTTATCAATTTAAAAGGGTGAAATATTATCCCAAATAATTTCATAAAAATTACCTAGACCCTTTAGGGTGCACAACTGATTTTATTTATTGTCCAAGGACTTCGAGCTCTTAAAATAAATTGCGGGAGGTCAAAAATTAGGTGTCAACAGAAGGGTCACCTAAGGGTACAACAGTAGTGGACACAACAATTTCAGTGTACACTGTTTAGTATCCTCTGAAGCATGGACTCTATCATATTTTTATCAGAAACTATTTTATCTTCACCTATCTTCCCCGTTTTGGCATCATCGAAAAGAGATTACTAACAGCATAAGCAGAGAATATCAGAAGCAACAAGACATAGATTAAGGAGAAACAATATTTAGATATCAGAGATATCTGCCACTGATAGGGCCATAGGAGTCAATACAGGCATAAACATATATAATAAAGTCCCCAAAAATATTGTCAGTATTACAGTCCAAAAAAGAAAAGACAGTAAGATTAGGAATAGAATGAGAGCAAGAATAGGGTGATCAAGAACTTGGTTTAGCGAAGAGAGAGTCAATGGGTGGCCGGTTTGTTGGAGTTGAGAGCTGCAATTAGCATGTCCACTCTAGCATCTGTTGTGTGATGTGCAGCTAATAGTTTTTCATGGAGCTCCTCAACCTTTCTCTTTAGTCTGGCATTGTCTCCTCTTAGATCAGCATTCTCGGCATTCAACACTGTACTAGGACCATGTCCTTCTATTTTTAGATTTGCATTTTCAGTCTTTACCAGAGCATTTTAAACCTTCAGCATCTCTATATCTACTAGAGCTTTGTCGTTTGCCTCAATCAATCGCAAAATAGTGAAAGTACATCCTGTTGACACCTAATTTTCACCTCATAAAACGCGTATTCTAATTTTCAAATTTCCCGAGTCCAAGACGGAGTAAGGATGACTTTTAAAAATTTAAAATCCCGAGAAAATTGAAAAAATTGATGTTTAATTATTATTCTGTGAAAATTGACAATTACAAGAAATTACGAGTTATTTATTCTCAAAATGTAAGTTAAAAAGAAAATGTGTATCCCGCTCTGTCTAAATTCGAGAAATTCAACAATTGAAACGACGTACGAATTACGGTTCATTTTTACTGCATTTTTCACCCCTTTTAAAAATTACCCGGAAATATATTAGGCTCGTTTTGAAACTAATTTTCTAAATTTGTTGAGTTTTAAAATTTTAATTAACCTAAAATAAATATTTTATTTAGTTATATATATGTTTATATCACTTAGTTATTATTTGATTTATATTAAGAGGGGGGTTTGAATTTAATTTTTAAAACTTAGGGGGGGGGGGGGAGAGAACCTATTCAAATAAAAGGGGGGGGGGGGGGGTTTAACTAAATAAACATGCCCCATCGTTTTATTTGGTTTTCCACCCAACTCCTATTCTCTCTTTGAGGAGAAATGGCTACTTGCGTTTAGGGTTTCATCGCGATTCTAATTCGGTCACTTCCATGGCCATTTTTGGTGCGATTTCATGGGGGGTTTTTGTCCCCATCGTTCTCTCTACGGATTATCAGGTTTAATTAAATATAATTCGTTATTTTTAACCTAAACTCAATTATGACTCGGGTTGTTGCTCGGGTCCTTGTGGGTTTTTGGTTGCCATGGGCGAGGTTTAAAACCTTTAGCCATCTTGTGCACCAAAGACCCCAAAAGCAAGGACCTAGGGTAAAAACCCGTTTGAATTTGGGTACAATTTTGGGGTTTCTATCCATTTTTAGTACTGTGTTACCGTCAATTTGTTATTTGTTTGTCTTATATAATGACTAGGCTTACTATTCAGTTATTCCCCTAAAATTTATGGATTTTGAATTAGGGTGTAGTACGAATTGGCTGGATTTTTTGTTTGTTTGTATGATGTGTACAATATTTGAGTGGATAATAGTACTAACTGTACAATTTTGCAACAAAAATCCCTTATCCTATATCCTAAATTTCAAAATCTTTGAATATGAGGGGAAATTCTATTTTGAGGGATCTTGCCTACCATTTTTACCCCTAGCTCACTGAATTTGCCTATAAACAGCAAGTTTTTGTTCATTATAGCCAAGATTTTTTGGATACCCTAAAAATCAAAAAAAATAAAAAATACTAAGCCTATGATCCTATATACTACAATACACAATAAAGAATACTAAGAGACACTATTCTATAACCTATACTACTTGAAATACAAAATTATTTTTTCTCTGAAAATTTGAAGAAAGGCATTAAGGATTTAGTTGGTGTTGAAGCTTGGATTTCAATCCCTCTTTTGATCAGTGTTGAAGCTTGGATTTCAATCCCTCTTTTGATCTTTAGGTTGCCCCAAATAAAGGTAAATACTATCCTGACCCTCTCTTCCTATTTTAGTTTTGATTATGCTGTGTTTAGACTTTTTTACTATTTAATTTGAAATGGCATGAATGCTTGGTCCAATGTTTAGTATTGTTTTCTGTGTTTGCTCTAAAATTTGGAGGTTACTCCAATGGTATATTTCGGTTTTCTAGACTCTATTTTAAGTTGTCTTATGTATTGAAATCTGTTTATTGAAAATTGGACTATATTTGGTATTTTGTTCTGTGTTGTTAACTGTTAGAGGGTTTATTTATGTTATAAGGATAGTGTTAGGCATTTTGGGGGGTTGTTTGTCACAGCCCAACGCGGGTCGTGCGGGCACCTACCATATTACTAACCTAATAGGCGAACCCTTGCCAATGAACCCAACCCTTAAAAAAAACATACGACCACCATCTTTAAAATTTACAAATTTTAAGTAGAAACTTCTTACATACTCTTTTCAATGCAATAAAATCCGAAATAAATCCCCGGGATCTAGTCTAGACGGGTACAAGAGCTCCTAAAATACAAGAAGACAAATAAATGACACCACCTCCGCCGGGAGTGAGATAGGCGAAGCTGTAGGGGAATATCCGATAAATCCACGCGGTGAAACTTCCGCTAAGACCTGCAACACATCTACACCCAGAAATGACGTAGCAAGAGTAGTATCAGTACAATACACGTACTGGTAAGCATCATAGGTCGACTAAGATTAGTTCACGCAATACAAAATAAAGTCAATAAGATAAGCAGGTATGTCAATGAACCTCAGGGTTTTAAATAAGGATTATTACCACCTCGCCCCCCTTACTGTTTTCACTCTCGAAGTTCATTCCTTTTATACCCAAATATAAGGTATTCTACTAAATCATAACCATTCCCTACCTTCATCCAACCTAGTAACTCTCGCTCTCCCACTCACCGTATGTTATGCTTTTACCCTTGTTGTTAAAAGAGTTCGCCTACTCACATTACTACTATAATACAATGTATCTAGGAAAATAAATCACTATCTGACAACCAACACTACACTTACCTTGTGTAACCCCTCTCCACCAGACTCTCAACAACACACATGAAATAAATGAGCAATGTTAACGACAGTAGTACACGCATGTATAACATAAAATCATGAGATGTAGTGCAATGAAAATGCAATTTAGGGCCCACACACACTGTACATTCACGCTATCTGATGCCTTTGCTCGGTAGCCATGACCTGCAGGGGGCCCATGGTGTCCATGTACCACTCGTTCTGGAATACTCCTCGGACCCGAGCACAAACCTCCGCCCTGGAACGAACCTCGGTCGCAGATTCCAAATCATATACATATCTGTAATTCATGTACTCAACTCCACGGCCACAAGGCCGGATAACACAATGCCCATACTCAGCCTTGCCTGTTACCTGTATCTCTACATAAACCATGCAGTGCAATGCACAAAACTACAAGACAAATAAATCAAAATTCCAACCCTTGATGGGCGTAATGGTAACCCAATTCAATATAATTCTTTTAATTCGGCCTCTTACTTTCAAGGAAACACCTTGTGAACGTTCCACAAAATAGGACATACAGACGGATTCACCCCCTTCAAGGGTTGCATAAAAGTAAACACGAGGTATCTCCCTAGTGACCACATCACTTCCTATTAAACTAAATCATTATTATTATATCCCTAATTATACCATATTTTGATCACATTAAACAGGTCCGTCCACCCAAACTCCGTGTTCGAAGACCTAAGCATGCATTCTCCCGTCAACTCTAAATGTATATACGATTCGCTAATCAAAGTCTAACTAAAGCAAACCATAACCTACCTCTTTGACGAACAGATATTTGATTCTCTAAGAATTTCTTGTCTGCTTAGCCTTTATCTGATTCCATGAACGATAATGTTTGTAGGGAAGGGTGGAAAAGAAATTAGAAGGGTTTTCTTTTTCTTGAGGTCCATGGTTTTTCTTTCATGTGGAACCCTAGGAGCAGCCCTTGAGAGTCTGTTGTTGAAAAGGGAGAGAAAAATACAGTAAGTACAGAAATTCAAGCTACTGTTCCGCATGGACTGTTGCGGCGGTCGCTAAGCCGCTATAGCGGTACCGCTACAATGGTCCACTGACCGCTATAGCGGTCCGCTTTATTTTCTGGCGCGAAATTTTCAAATCCTTCCGAAATTGATTTTTTCCACTCTTAACTCTTAAAACACATCATGGAGCTTATTATTTACAATCCTTGACCTAGATTGGGCATGGTTTTGCGAACAATTAAATAACGACCGGACAGATCGTTACATTGTTAATGGACATTAGTGTTTAAAAAGGGTTTGAAATAAGGAGAAAGGTTTGTTTTAGCTCATAGGTTACTTTTATACTGATAAATTTGAGAATGGCTTTATCTTCCACCTTGCTTGTTTTGACTATTTTAGATTATGAAGATTTTAGTCCTTGAGGCTACTTTAGTTCATTTGAGTTTATTAATTTTGAATGCCATGATTTTAAGCAAGGTATATATTGTTGAGGGTATGCCTCATAGTTGGTTGCCAATGACTTTGTCTAAAAACTATTTCGAGAACTTAAAAGTGAAACTGGGTCCTTGTATCGATTGTTGATAACTGGAATCTAGGCTAATGAGGTCTTGAAATTAAAAACTGAGATGTGTTGCTTGTTTTTTTTTTTTACATAAAATTTGACCAAGAGATTACTTGAATCTCTGTAGACCTATTTCATTTGTGTTTGAGCTTGTTTCTATCTTTAAAGACTGAATTATGTTCAAAAGATTGCAAGAGATAGCTTTTCAAAAGACCTGCCAATCTGTAGACCTTTAAAACTTGAACCTCTGATTTTTCTACCTGTAACTGAATAACTATTAAGGTTACAAAAGGGATTTTTGAGTTCTTGTGTCTGCCTTGCTCACCTACATATATTTCATCCCTTTTGGTCTTGTATGCATACAAATCACCTGTTTTGGGAACTGTTAGAGGAACAAATAAAAAAGGGAAGAAGAACTTACTCTCTTGTTTAAGAAAGTGAAAATTGGAAAGCTGAGACTATGATTGTGTTTGTAACTCTTCTGTGACTTGTCTTTTTTTTTTTTTTTGATTGCCTAGGCTATTGTGTAATGTGATCTGTAAGCTCACTCTGATTAGGTAGCTTTGAAATACCCTTTGGTTACCTGATCATATAGAGGTTAAAGTTAAAGAAGGCCAAGATTTAACCTTAAAAGGAAGTTTGAAATTAAGTGTAGTAAATATTCAAGTCCCTCTGTCTTTCTTTTCCTATGTCTAATCCTGCAACTTGCATATCTGGTTCCTTGAACATTATTTGCCTATATTGCTTATAAAGATATCAATGTGTGACCTAGGAGAAGTAACATGAACCTTTCCTGACAATTTTGTGGATACTGAGCCATCTATTCTTTGTGCATTTGTCTTTAGTTGTATGCTTGGCATAGACAACCATGTGTTCATTACTTGCATTGTTGGACCATACCAATTTTCTGAGGGTAGTTTATAACCAGATTATCTTTTAAGAGTTTAATTTAAACTTGCAAGACTTGTAACACTGAATGTAGTGCTAAACTGAAATCATGCTTAGGTGATCTCGTTTGTACCTAACTTGCTTGTAAAATTAGCACTTGACCTTATTGGTTTGTTTGAAATTAAGTCTTGTCTAGTGAATCACCTCCTGCACCTAGGAAAATTCCATGAACTTTTTTCTTTGTGTCTCAGTTTTTGGAATTCTTGAAATCTGTCACCCCTCCCACCTGAAGTTCCTTTCCACTTCTGATTTGCTTATGACTTACAGACTGTTTGTCTTGTCTCATATTGGCTATTTGTTTATTCATGTTGGTTTGCGGCTTGTGACTGACATTTTACATTTGGAATTGTTTAAAGACTAGTTGGTCCTCTCTACTCAATATGATCACTTAAATAAACTAGGTGTGGGAATCTAAATCAAGACTAAAGCTATTGCTTGCTTCTTTTTGTGACTCACCTCTCTTTTGTCTTTTGCTTGTGAAATCTAAGATTGCTTCATATGTGTCCCCCTCCCCTATTGGCCTTAAAAACTGAACCATACTAGGACTTGAAAGTTGGTTTAAGACCAAACTCTTCCTTCAGAATTCTGCCTAAGTATCGGAGTTTGTGATAATTGCTATGGTTTGAATCCACATTTCAGCTCATATCATTACTTTAGACTGAGTTTGATCCAAATTTACTTGTTTGAAGTCACTAGGAACCTATTTTAAAGGCTGAGGGACTGAAAATGATAAATGAGTAGACTAAAATAAAAACACTTGTAACTTGAAAGAAACTTGGTAAGGATGATGTAAGTTTAAAAAAGTATGAAGATGCTTTTCCTGTTTGTTGATTAGCTTGGTTGTTCCTTGATCCTACCTTTTTGACAAACTGATCTGAGAATGTAACTGAGTTGAAAGCCATTATTTTGTAAACTTGCAAATGTTTTTTCTATGGAACTGCTTATATACTAAAATGGCCTTTGATATTGATTAAGACCTTTGGGATCAAATGTTGGAGCTTAAACTAGAATTCAAGGACTTAGGGAGCATTAGGGACCTGTGCTTTGAATCTGATTGGTATCTAGATTTATTGAAACTAAAACTGACATAGAAATGACTTTCAATATTAAGAACTGCCCCCCGCCCTCCCCCCCCCCCCCCCCCCCCCGCCCCCCTGACCCCTGGTGAGTAGTGAATGGGTTCAAAAAGGTATTCTAACACTGGGTTTTGGTTTTTTGATTGGCCTAAAACTGAAACCTTGACTAGATCATTCATTACCCTGTCTATATTAACTGTTGATCTCCTAAAAAGAACTAGAAATTAAAATCTTGAATATGATGATTATGGCATCTGCCTTGTCTCGTATCATTCATATGTCTGTACTGCTTCCCCTGGTTGTGACATTTGTTGTTGTTGCTTGCTTAGCCATCTTGAAGTTGTCATGCTCCTTTGTCCATGCCATCGCTGTCTTCTGAGTTATGACATTTGATATGCTTTGCATTGTCTGCCCTGGCATTACTTAAAACTACTTAATTTTCTTCTTTTGTTGTCTGTTAAATGATTTTGTGACACCCTTGTTCTGTGTTTTTGCCTAGTTTTAGAATTGGTTTGTTTTGCCTTATTTAGTAGTTAAAACATGAAGTTGAAAATTGTAGGATTACTGGGTAGATTTAAAAGGGTTGGAGTGATTTAAGTAAGTTGTTTGAGGGTTAATATCAGTCGAATATATATTTGTATATTGAGGTATATAAATGGTATGCCCTTTCATGAGTTTTACTCTCTATTTCTGTGAGTATACCAGTGGTATATCATGTATACCATGACCTGACACTTAGAAAAAATTGAAAGAAACGGGCCTTGGGCCTGCTGCTGATGTTCAGGGCCTGTTGCTTTTAGGCCCTTCTTATTTGAGATAGCTACTGTTTGTGATTCATTGTATATTGGGCTAGGCCCATGAAATGTTGTAAATTCATTTTTTGGCTATGTAATAGTTGTAGGCTTTAATTTTATTGTTCAAGTTTAATTTGTGGATATATTCTAATATTGTGTATATTTGTTTGTGTCCTTGTCCACCCAAACCCGTTGGTGGGCCCCAACAAGGCCCACAAACGTATCTAGATCGAGTCAACCCAATTTGGAGCAAAATGGAGCATACGTTGGACTTAAGACGAACCTGATTGCATAAATATTTCTCTTTGGGCTTGGTCGGCCCAAATTCCCTATCTACCTTTAATTATGTAGTTTAAAATTATTATTTGTGCAATTATCATGCCTATTGGAACCCTTAATAGATTGTCATATTCTTAAAGTCGCTAAAAACGAATTGGTTACAAATTAAGACTAGTTTTTGAGGCATTAAAATACAAACTTGAGGCTGATTTGGACAAAAGGACTAGAACTGCCAATTTGCGTGAAATTAAGGACTAATCTGAATATCTGATAACTTATGGACTTATGATATATGGGCTGGTTTAAACCATTATTCAAATTTGTGGGACTAGTTATAATTGATGGACTTAAGTTAAAAGATAAAACTTGGCTCAAACTCATAAAAAGATAAATAAAAAATGGACTATATATATATATGTAAAATACTATATAGACTATAATAATATACCTAACCTATTTTCTTAAAACTATTTTCCTATACTTTAACCGTTTTTCAAAAACTATTTTTGGGTGGACTTACGTAGAGTCCTACTTAGGCTAAGAGCCTTCGGGTATTAGCCTAAGTGTTCTAGTCTGATACCCTAAGACGCCCAATTTTGGGCAAAATTCTACCACTTTTGATTCTTGAAAAGAGGTATTTTTGCATGAAACACTAATTTTTATTTTCAGAAGTATGAAATACAAACTATTTTTATCACAACCAGTTTAATATCAATTTAGACACACTATTAGAACCCGTAGGTAAACCGCCATTGAGCAGATCCTTAATACCGGGGTGCCTAACACCTTCCCTGGGGGATCATCAGAACCCTTACCTCGACTTTGTGTAGATTAGACTTCTTTTAAAATAATCATAAAATAATTGTTTTAAATGAACCCTTTTCGACTCGGTTTATCCTAATTTCCTAAAAATTAGGGGGCGATTCTAAAAATAAGTCCATTTGGAGTACCATTATGTAGAAGTATATTTTTGCCGTTTTCCCAGTACGATTGACAACCGTACTTCCCCGGGACACTTTCCTTTTTAAATGAGGCAAGTGCAAACACGAATCGAAAAAAATAGAACTTTTACACATCCCGCTTCTTTTTTCTTAGGTATGATTTCACATTCTTCTAACGTACCCAGAGAAAACATCTGTTTCTTGATTCCTTTGGTGGCATTTCCCAGAGTAACCTTGAAGTGTTTAAACATTTTTGTCAGTAAGAATCCATTGAGGAGTCCATGTACACCGTCTTTAGTATTAACCACCTTCACCATGTGTTCGATCATAAGAGAAGGCAGACTGACTCTGTTTCCAACATCCAAAATTTCCATGAGGACCAGGTCCTTCTTAGAAGCGATGCATATTTTCTCTTTTCGGGGTAACCGTACTTTTTTGACGAGTTCAAAAAGAAGCTGATAGGTAGGTTTCATATGTTTTTTGTATAGGGTATCAGTGGCTATCTCTTCACCAAACCTGACTATCAGACTTTTGAATTCGTCAGAGGCCTTGTCCTCCCCAAGCTTTTTCACACCTTCAGCGGGTACTCCCAAGATCTCACCAAGCTGAGTCTCATCCAAAGTAAAATCAACCTTTCCAACTTTGCACACTAGAATGTTGTCATTGGTGTATTACAGGTTCACAAAAAATCAGCAATCTCTTCCTTATATGCTAGAGAATGGCCTTCAAGAAGATTATCCCATCCTTGAACTCTCAGAATTTCCAATAGCTCAACCATTCCTTGGTGCCCTTCCACCTCTGAATCAAGCACTCTGTCTAGTAATACGCTCTGTCCCCTTAGATTTTCTAATCTTAGCAATTATTTCTCCCTTTTTGAACTTCTCTGTTTGGAAGAACAAAGTTCCTTATCCCTGCATGACTTTGTTCTTTTTGAGGTTCCAACGTCTTCCTTTTCATGTGCTTTTCTTTTCTTAATGGTCTTTTGTACCTTTTCCCTTTCAACACCGTCTTTATCTTCTACATCAATTTCCACTCTTGCCTTTTCTATGTCAGCAGCAGGTTTTTTCTTACCCTTAGAATTTCATTTTATCAGAGAGAGATTTCCTCCTCTTCCTTTTCTTGAATTTCATCCACATTTGCCACAGTGTAATGACCCGTTTGGTCGTTATAGCCCTTTCGGTATTTTCGCCCTTTCTCGAGCAGTGATTAGCTTATTTTGACCCGAGGGAACTGTTGGCACACTTCCGGAGGCGTCTAGACCGGGATTCGGGCAACTTTTGTGAAATATGGGCTTAAAGTGAAAACGAGTTGACCCAAACTTGACTCGGTCAAGGAGCGATCCGTTAGGAATTCCGAGACCATGGGCGCGTTCGTAGCGTGTTTTTATGTGTGTATGTGTATGGTATGTGAGCAGATGGCCTCAGGAACTAATCGAAAAATCATATCAAATGGTGAAACTTGGGAAAAATTACTGGTGTCTGGTGTCTGTTGTCCACTGTAGCGGCACCGCTGCAGCGGCATTGTAGCGGTGTGGTTGCCGCTACAGCGGTAAGAGGAGTACTGGCCTCAACCGCTGTAGCGGTCTGCCCAGCCGCTGGGGCGGTACTGCTAGGGTGGTTTCTCGACCGCTGGGCGACGAGCAGTGTTATAAGTTTAAAACCCGAAAACTCTAGTCATTATTTTTATTTCGACTTGAGAGGTTTGTGGAGGCGAATTAGAGGGTTTTCAAGTGATTCCTTCCCTAAGATAACATTCCTACTTTATTATGTTTCATTAACCTCTCTTAATCCTCTAGCATAATCTAGAACCTATAGAATCTAATGGGTCTTCAAATGGGTTCTTGAGGTAAGTTCTACATCATTTTTGGTTCCTAGAATCTACCTAAATAGTAAGATTAATGTTGAATATGCTTGAATATGTTGGGAACAAACTAGCTAGATTCCTATTTTCCATAAAAAGGCTTAAGATCAAAAGAAGTGTTTTTATGGGTTTCATGTGAAGAAGGGTTAAAAACGAAATTGATTCTTAGATGATGTTTAATGACGAAATTATTGTTGTTCATGGTAGATAATGTCATATCTATGATTGTTAATCATTAATCTTCGATTCTAGAGTTTATTTTCATGAATTAAAGTTAGGGTTCTTAGACCCAAATTTGGGGGTTTTCATAATAATGATGATTTCGAGAATTAATTGAGTATTCCTATGATTAAAGTAATGGGTTTTGTCCTTTTGGTATTGAATTTGGTATTTTGGTCATAAAATTCACGTTTTGCCCTTGCGGAGTGTTTTTCCTAAATTAAGGGTTGGAATTTGACTCGAATAGAAAGTAGTCAATATGGGTATCATTGTTCATAGTTTCTTACATAGAATTCATATGTGATATAGTTTGATTATTTGGAGACGCTTCGAAAGACAAGGCAACGTGTGGGTTCGTGGCACCTGTTCGGCCATGAGGTAGGTTATGACTTCCCTTCAGTAGACTCCGGTTAGTTTCCTATATTTTTGTATTAGAAGGAACGGCGAATGCATGTGTAGGAAATCAGAGATTTTGGGATGGAATCCTAGGATGGTATTGTTGTGTGACTTGTTTGTTCGGGCTTATGGCCTGTAGATTCATTAGGTTGTTTGATGTGTTTTTTCTTGAATATCGATGGATTTATGTGACTTGGGAGTAGCAGACGAAATTTATTTTTGTGCCTAATGATGAAAATATATATATATATATATATATATATATATATATATATATAAGTGATTACTTATGTTATGCCATTAATAGTGAATCTAGTGGATAAATGGGACAAAATGTACCAACGATTGTGATTGAGTCCTAAATGAGTTGTGACGAAGGATTTTGAGTTTAGGGTGAGATTCTTATTCTAAGCTAATAGGCTGATTTAAGGAAGTGGTAATAATGTATATCGATTGATTGACCTATTGTGTGTTGGGACTAGCCACCATGTTGTGTTGTGTTTGACTATTCTATTGTGTTGGCTTGATGCCATGAGT
The DNA here is from genome assembly GCF_019175385.1 of Lycium barbarum. Taxonomy (NCBI): domain Eukaryota; kingdom Viridiplantae; phylum Streptophyta; class Magnoliopsida; order Solanales; family Solanaceae; genus Lycium; species Lycium barbarum. Next base: position 106,472,786 of record NC_083343.1, read on the forward strand.
TGTTGATAGAGATTAGATCCTGTTATCCGTCTTAGTTTGGATATATTATTGGCATACCCACTGTGGTATTTGTGGTTCGGATATATTATTGGCATACCCACTGTTGATATTGTGATGTAGATACATTATTGGCATACCCACTGTTGGTATTGTGATGTAGATACATTGTTGGCGTACCCCATTGTTGGTACCTGTGATATTGAGCTTGAGGTTAATACACGCATAGCATGCATTCTCATTCATTCATAATGTGTGGTTGATACCCGGTGATGATCCAGTATCGTTGATTGAATGAAACAAATATTTGATAAACTCTTTTACTTGAGTGATTATGAGAAGGCTGATGTCCGATGATCAATTCCGGAATCGTTGATTGTGTGAAACTGATATTCGATAAAACTCTTTTACTTGAGTAATTGTGAGATGACAGATGTCCGATGATCCATTCCGGCATCGTTGTTTCATGGCCGATTCCGATGATATTTTCAAAATCTTTATTAGTGCATGGACTCTGCGGGTCCCCCAGAGTGGTGCCGGTGAGAACCCCCCGTGGGCAAAGATCCGAGGTTCCGTCTGTCTGTTGGGCAAAGATCCGGGACGGGTGGAACTTAGACTTCGAGAATCATGCTGGGTTGTACTACCGAGACGTCGTTATTTCCGTCCGGAGTATATGTGTACACCTCATTTGCATGGCATTGCATTGCATTCATACACTGTTGCATTGCATTGCATTCATACACTATTGCAGTGCATTGCATAGAATTAATACACTATTGCATCACATTGCATTATGATTGATTTTGAGATATTGGTGTTGTACTTGTGGTGTTGGATTCGGACTTGATATATTCAGACTTGGCACATTTGGGATTAGATGTTTTACTTAGGCAATGACGTGTACTTGGATCTGAATTTATTTATTGAACTTGTTGAAGTATCCCATAGACCGTTCGTAAGATTAGTTATATGGTTGGTCTCTATGTGATGTAGGGTAACGGGTGTCTCGATAATGAGTTGACTATTAGACTGAAACGAACGATTTAATGATATGTGTGTTTCGAGATTATTGTGAGATTGACTGGTGATTATTAGAGTGAAATTAATGCTTAAGGGTATTGATGTACAGTGTGTGGTAGATAAACGTCTGACTTGACTGGGTTGTTATCATGTTTATCTGTGAATTCTTTTATTGATATGTGTTACTAACCATTGTCGGCCTATGATACTTACTCAGTACTCGTGGATTGTACTGATATTGCACTTGCTACACCCTTTTTGGGGTGTAGGTTGTTTCAGATGGTTGATTGTGATACGAAGCGGGAATGCTCCCATTTTATTCCGGGATGGAGGTTAAGTCTCAGAATATAGTGGAAATCGGAATTCATTTAGTCACTATTGTACTAGTCTAGACCAGGTCATGGGAAAATGAATTGCGTCTGTAATCGTGTATTTGTTGTAATCATATGAATACTTGAGTTTATTAAATATATATTATGATGTTCTGTTGTTATTTCTAAATATCTATTGGTTTAAATGAATCATCTTTATTTAATTGATGTGTATTCAATGAGAGGGTTTGCCTACCGAGGTGGAAAAGGCAGGTGCCCGCGTGATCCTGAAATGGGTCGTGACACAAAACTTCTTTGTCCCTTAGTTGACTCAACTCAGCAGTTTTTTACCAGTTTCTTTTTCTTCTTTGTACTCTGCTTACTCTTGGACTGTGAGGCAAGTCCTCCAGTCTTTGGTCTGGAAGGGGATGGACTTTCGATATGCTAAGAAGAAGTCTTCTTCTGTTTAGTAGATTTACTCTTTCCCAACTTTCCTTTCTTGAATGTTTTTGCGGTACCATGTCCCTTAGCAGATACTTTATCAGAACCAGATCCCTTTACTGATGACTTCTTCTAAGGAATGACAATAGTAGATAGAGGCGTAGCATCCAAGATCTCCTCATTGGAACCAGGTACCTTCCCATGTACTTGAGAATTCACTTCTTTATCATTTCTTTGCTTTTCTTGCAGGTCTGCAGACACACACTCCTCTCCTACATTGACACATCTACTTACAGCATTTGTTATGTTGCCAACAAGATTTGCACTACCCAAGGATTTGTTCAAGTTTCCACCTTCTACCAAGACTTCAGGTGTAACCTCATCTCGAGTTTCCATATTTTTAATGCTTTCATCAACATTATCAGCAATTTGGGATACACCCAGTGTCCCCTTACACTTAGTGTTTTCTGATTAATGTACTCATCTACATTTACTTTTGAGTCTAAGAGATTTGGATTACCTGAGTTTATTGCTGCTTCATTCGATTTTTCTAAAACTCTCTCACCTTCTTTGGTTGAATCTTAGCTAGTTATCTCCACTCCATCATCCTTTTCAACTACTTCCTTAGTAAGCCCGAAGAGTTTGGAGGTAGTGACAGCATTGGCACTGATGTCGGAAATGGGTTTGTCAGACTGAGAAGGGTTTGTGGATTCAAGGGCACAATGTTGTGATTTTTTCTCCTTTTGAGTTTTAGAGGGACCAGGAACAGTTGATTTAGAAGTAGAGCATATTTGGTTTTGTTCATGGGAATTTTGGGTTTCTGACTCGAATACAGAGGACGAATGGTCAGTTAGAAAAGGGGCTTGAGAGGATGGATGTGTAGGGATGGCCTCAGTAGCATTTGAAGGGGTTGAATCTTGGTTAGCCATGGCAAGGTTTTGAGTATGAAGAGGTGATGTTGGAGGAATAGGAAAGGGTTTTGATCGAAAAAGAATTGTGAAGGGATGAGAGAGAAAGCATTTCGGTTTAAATATCAATGAGAAACCCCCTTTTGATTAGTCAAAAGAAGGTTATTAGATCAACGGGGGTCGGGCTTGGAGAATGTGAATTGATGAGATGAATTTTGAAAAGGCGAGAGAAAGGACTGACAAGGCATTCAACGACATTAATGAGGTATGTAGATGCTCGAAAAGACTATTAACCTGAGCTAGAGGGACCAGGTCCCTTGGCATTTGAGGTTGCTTAGGCAGAGAAGTCTATGAAATACAATGTCTCCAATGCTTGTATTGTCTTGATGTGGTCATGTAAGCACACCTATTATCTCAACATAGCCAATTATTGAGGAAATGTAAGTGATTTAGGACAATCTCAGTTCCAGTTGGTTTCTCTCAGGATGCCCTCTGCTTGATGCTTTAAGAAGGGTGTAAGCACTATGATTCTCCATCTTTCATGACTTTGGATGACTTGACCTTTTCTACACATCTTACCTTAGAAGAGACTGATCCATATTGTTGTGACTGTTGCTACTCATGTGCTCAATTTTCTATGGCTCGGAGCAACACTCCAAATGGTAGCAAATTCATTTCAGCTCCAAACAGGATAGATTTAAGCCATCTACATTGAAGTCATTTTCAGAGAAGGATGATAAGACCAGGTCCTTTACCTTTAAAGATATTTCTGAAACCTTTTAATTATCAACGAGAGAAACTCCATTTTGAACCTTGATAGACGTCAGAGGTCTCAGTACCCTTCATCCAAACCATTGAATACGTTTGAATTAATAAGCAAGAATCCTTTCTTTTTAATGACAAAGAGTTGTCACTTTCTTGGATTCAACTCCCTGAGTACCAGATCCCTTGAAGAAGTTGATTAACTGAGAAGTACCTACCCATCTCTGTACTAAGTGACAATGCTTTTGACGTTTTCATTTACAGCACCGAGAAGGATCAAGTATCCATTTGTGAAAGATCTTAGGATTAACTTCCCATCAGTTGACACTTTCCTCTCACTTGTAGCTAAATTCTTCAGTCTTGGTGCACGATTTCACAAAGGAGTATCTTGCAATTTTGTTCATATAAAAAATGTCATTTCCTTTATTCTTGACACTGACACACTTCGGTGTTTTAAGGCTTTGAGTGAGAGACTATCCATTTCTTCGATCTTATGCTCCGAGCAGTCAGCATTTCCACTGCCTTCTCTCACTCCAGCTTTTTATTTTGATCACTTGTTGACCCTAGGAACCAAAAGCAGTTTGGATCCCAAGTAATAATAGAATGGATAAACTTGATCTTTGTTTACCCATCCTTGCCATTTACCCGTCTTCTTCTAGGGACCGGGTCCTTTGCCTCTTGGTTTGTTTTCAAACACCTCCCTTCTACTCTGTTCAGCCCGAGCTCTTGCTTTGCCCCATGTCCTATAATAACCAGTGTGGTCAGAATGAAAGTAACTCCAGTTTTCATACCCAGATCTGCATTTGCCCTGAGAATTGTGTGGGATTTTGGCTGTTTCCGTACAAATGCTCTGTTTCACATCGTCACTAGCACGGACTCGAGTAGCTTCACCAAAAGGCCATGTCCAAAGATATGACATCTCAAGATCTGTCTTTTTCTGCTTTACTTTCTCCTGAAGTAGCTTATTCTTTGCAAGCTCAACAATGAGATTTGCCTTGGCCTTTTCAAGTTCTTTCTCAATCCTAAGGTGAATCTCACAGATCTCCTGTTTTAGACTAGGAGAGGGAGTTTTTAAGGCATTATCTCTGATCTCTCACTTAACTTGTTTCTTTGGATTTACTGTGGACGTAGTTCCGTTGTTTCTATTTTTCTTGAACATATCTGCCCAGCCAGGATATATACTAATCAAGAGATCTGCAAGAGATATCAACCTTTTCTAAGAGTAGCAGTCCAAATCCTTTGAGTGTCAACAAAAATTACCTTTTTGTCAGGAATTTGGTCTTCCCTTTTTACTTCTTCATTGCCATTTTTAGCAACAGATCTTGCCTTGAGTGTAAATGTAGATTTAAGTTCATTGTCAACACTCATCATAGATGTATCACCTTGTTCATTTTTAGACATGCTGACGAAGTCTTTTCTGGTCGACATGGCGTCCTTCACAAGGCGGTCAGCATCATTTCTTTTGTTGGCATTTTTTATAGAGACCTAATTCCATGCAGCTTTATCTTCATGGTGATTTTTATAAAGCTTCTGTATATGAAGAGAGCATTCCTCTGAGAGATGTTCAAGCTTTCCGCATTTGTGGCAACAATTATTTTCTTTACAATTCATGCTGGATCTTCCTTTCTTTGGGATCCCACTATTTCTTCAAGCCATATCTTGGAATCTTTGAGTGAAAAACTCCATGTCGATGTCGTCACTTCCTGAGTCATCTGTCTTTGACTCTCCTCTCTCAAGATCTTGAATAGGCTCGCTGTCCTTCATTTCTATAACCCCTCACACTCTTGCCCTCCACCACTTATAATATTCTCCATTGAATCTTGGTGGTCTTGTGTTAGATTCTTCCTTCTCTAGGTTTAAAGAACTAGTCATGAAGAAGATCCTTTCTAGATGTTAACCTTTTAGAAAGCACCCACTCTGATACCAATTGATAGAACCTATGGGTTCATAGTTTGCTAGTTCACAACCTGAAAGCTTGCCAAAACAGTCTAGGGGACCTGGACCCTAAACTGTTTTCACAGATAATGATGGAAAGTAAATAAGGCAAGATATTTACGTGAAAAACTCCTTGCTCAAGGGATTAAAAACCATGACCTACTCCAGTAGGATTTCCAATTTCACTAAACTGAGCAACTTCAGACTACAACCTACTGCAACCTAGGAATTAAACTCTTAATCCCTAACCCTCACAATACACCCATTGCAAGCGCCTTTACAATAACTCTATTGCAAAGCTCCAAGTCTTGACTACCTCTAGCTAACGACTCAACTAATACTTAGCTAACTCTAGCCAAGAAAACAAAGTTACAAAGATTGAAATCTGTCCTACTATGATGCTTCTTGACAAGCAGTGTAGGAATCCAAATTAAGAACATGGAACAAGACTCAACTATCCTAGAGACTTGGACATCTTCAGTGGCAGGAAAAACTCCCTCTGATTGTTGAGATCTTGTTCTTGTAGGCACCTTGAGAAAGGTAGCCGCCACACTTGAGAGAAATATAGCTTTTTAGATTTTGCAAGTGTTAGGTTAAATAATCCCAACATGTTGTATATATATGAGGTCAAGCAATGAGCATGTGAGGAACATGTGACCATGAAAGGGACGTTGCTTTAGTCCTTTGCTCTTTGCCCAATGATGCAGCTACTGTTCTGCAGTGGCTCTGCCCGATCAAAACAGTACGCTTTACTTTACAGTTGTCATGATCGTACAGTGCAGGGGACCTGATGAAGGACCTGGTCCTTGGTATGTTTGTCGTATCATCAAAACTATGAAATATCGCAACTCATCAGCTAGCCTTGAAGTAAAGTGATAACAAAATAAAATTCAAGTCTCCATTAATCCAACCGTGCATGGTTGTGAAATAAATGTGAGTTTTATAAAGAGAGACTACTGAACGAATTCCTTTCTTCCTAACATATACATGTTATCACGACTAGCCAAGACCTCTCATCAAACTAGGAGAGTATACATGGAATTAGCTGTATGGAGTGTCCAACGCAGTAAAAAGGTATAAGTAGATTGTAATTTGTGAACTTAAAAATAGGTGATAAATAAGCACACTAAAATTTACAGGTGATGAGTTAGTGAGCCATTGATATTAGTAATTGGACACTGTAAATATCAAGTTTAATATCTCATCCTAATTAGATTTACCTAAAAGAAAGTACAGAATTAGAATAACCATTTATCAACGGTGCAAAAAGAGTGATCAAAAGATCATACAGGATAAGCAAATGTATAAGGAAATTGCACAAAAGTAGATATAATCTCTCAAAAAAGAATATAGTCACTGGTTTATAGCAATGGGCTAATAGTTTAATTTGAGCTTGATGCAGGGGAAATGATTGTTGGGCCAACAGTGCAGGGGAAATGATTGTTGGGCCAACAGAAACACTTTCATGGATGAGATATCTACTGGACTAGACAGCTCAACGACATTTCAGATGGTGAAATGTTTACAACACATAGTACATCTCACAGATGCCACCATCTTGATATCCCTCCTTCAGCCGGCTCCTGAGACATTTGATCTCTTTGACGATATCATTCTCTTATCAGAAGGCCAGATTGTTTATCAGGGCCCTCGTGAACATGTCCTTGAGTTCTTTGAAAGCTGTGGTTTTAAATGTCCACAGAGAAAAGGTGTTGCTGACTTTTTGCAAGAGGTAATCATGGAATAGGAATATCAACATACATCTCTATGAAAGCCTAAGGGTGTGTTTGGTATATGAAAAAATATTTTCCACGGAAAATGTTTACTTGGAAAACAAGTGGGTTTCTCACTTATTTTCTAGTGTTTGGTAAGTAAGCAAAAGAATATAATTCCAAAAGCATTTACATATAATCCTGCAAAACTCTGTGGGGGTGGGATCGGGGGGAGCTACACTATACCAAGGGTGTTCAACCGAACACCCTTCGCCGGAAAATTATGTCGGGTTTATAGGTCAAATTTTGTAATATTTGCATATATACTACAAATTGAAAACCCTTGGAACATCCAAATAGCGTGGCTCAGTGGCAAAGGGTGTTCAATGTTGGTCTCATTTCGCGGGTTCATACTTATACTATTGGATTTCGTCAAATAGGATTCAAGTCAAAGGCAAATGTATAGGGTCATTTGCACGATTGCCTTCAAAGGCACTCGTCTTTAATTTTTGCCCCCTCAAATTGTTGGTCTTTAATTTTTGTCCTTCGCCTAATAACCCGAGGTTCTGGGTTCGAATCCCGGCTCAGTCATAAAAAAAAAAAATCGCAAGGCAGAGGTTTGCCTTAAGACAAACTTTTGCCTTAAGGCAGACTTTTTCCAAAGCTCTATCTTACGATTTTTTATCTTTTTTTTGCATTTTTGACAGAGCGGGGGTTCGAACCCGGAACCCATGAATTTTTAGGTGAAATACAAAAATTAAAGACCAACAATTTGAGGGACAAAAATTAAAGACTAGTGCCTTTGAAGGACATTCCGTGCAAAAAAAATGAACGTATACGGCCACTGCCGAGTCCATTCCATTTTTCACCCCTAACGTATGTCCTCTTTTGTGATTTGCTCCCTGTCCTATTTTCTTTTATGATTCGCACATGTTACATCCCGTATTTTTGGACTAGGAAATTGAATCATCCAACATGAGCAAATTTACCCGAGCCCGAAGGATTTGGTCATATTCAAGCATGCAAATTAAGAGCTCGGTGTATAAAAGGATGAAGTCCCGAAATGATTTAAGACGGTAAAGAGTGACAACGATGATTGGAAATAATATTTTATGTGTGGCAAATGAGGCCATGAACTAGTGACATATCACAGGAGTATAAACTGAGTATATGAGGTGTGCTAAAAATGATTATTATTTAAGTGAATTGAGATCAAAAAATTAATTACATGTGTAATTGATTAAATTTTGAACTAGTGAGAGATCAAGTAATTAAATTAGGGATGAGGGGTTAGTGCCATGTGGACACCACCTGGCAGCAACTTGTGACTAAGCCATTTTAGTACTTAGGAGGTGGCATCTTTAGGAGGTTATTAGTAATTCTTAAAGAGGGCCCACTGTCCACTAAGATGAACTAGAATATTTCACCATAAGTGAGATATGTCTTGAAAGGAATATGATGACCAGTAGTAAAAACATATATAGGAACGTGTATTTCCTTTGTGAGGAGGCGAAAATAATTACTTTTTCAATGTAAGATACAAAGAGCTATTATGAAGCATGTTCCTTGCCAGCAACATATGCAAATATATATTCACAACAACATATGGACTGAACCTATATACTGCCATGTTATTCAATTTTGTATCGGGTTTTACTCACCGCTTCAATCTAGTTGTTCCGTTTGGTCGTGTCATTGAACCCGGACTTTCTTCAAAGTGAATTAAGATGGAAGAAGAGTAGTTCTTGAAATAAGGTAAGAAATCCTTTCTCCTAGATATATTTGAGTTATTCGAGTCGTATCTACGTTGCTAGATGAAAGAAATATGAAAGTTATATCGGAAATCGAATAAATTGTTGTTGTTATCGTGTGGGCTATTTGGTGATTGTTATGAGTTACTTTGTGGGCTAGAATATCATGGGGATTGGTTGTAGTTGTAGCTGTTGTTGTTTTTGTTGCTGTTATACTATGTATATACGAAAATAAAGAAGTGTATACAAGCATTGGTATACGAATGTATATTGGGCTGTTTTGGAAGTGATTTGAGAATGGATTTAATTCTATTTGGATATGTATTTGTTGATATTGTTGTTGTTGGTATTGTGATTGATATTTTGGCTAAGTTGGAATCACGAGGATTATTAAGTTTTTAGGGAAGATGCTGCCCGAATATCGTTAGATTCCTAAGTAATTAAGGATTGGTTTGAAAGAGTATCCTAATTTGATTATTGGCATATTTGGTATTGTTTGTAGATTGGTGAAGCCCGCGACCTAAGTTATGGCTAGCTTGAGAAGTGACAAGGTATGTTAAAGCTATTCCCTTTTCTTCTTTTGGCATGATCTTTACGATACGAACGAACGACAAATATATAAACCCCAAAAGTGACTTCTACTCTTAGACACGTTAGGGGAATTATGACTTGACCGTAAATGCTACCTTGTTATATATTTTTCATGTCTATGATCCTGACAGCTTTACTTATTGAACATTACTGCTTCATAACGACACTTGATATCCTTATGTCCTTACATCTTATCAAAAGATTCCATAATGATTTTATGAGCCTCATATGCATTCATTTATATATATATATATATATATATTCATTATGTTACTGACACCGAGCCGCGCTATCGTCGGCCGGGTATGGCACATAGATGTGCAACCACTGATCAGTTGGCTATTCACACCGAGTCCTGATCCAGGCCGGGTACGTTATACACACCGAGTCCCACTAGGGCCGGGTACGTTATATAGATATGATGGTAATAAAAGCCTATGGATACTTATGCATTGATAAATGGTTTTATATGAAAACATGCATGATTCTTGCCTTCGGGGCTATTTACATTTCTAGTCATTGCCTTCGGGGCTACTTACATTGTTATTCTTTGCCTTCGGGGCTATTCATATTACAGGTTGCTTCTCGTACTTTCATTATGACGTATATCTCACTCTTTATGATTACTGCTGCCTTACATACTCAGTACATTGTTCATACTGACGTCCCTTTGCCTGGGGACGCTGTGTTTCATGCCACACAGCCCCATATTGCTTTGCAGGAAAGTTATACAGGAGTTTGACTATAGGATTTCCCAGGCTATCAGCTGGATTGGTAAACTCCATTTTGCTCGGAGTGATGCCGCGTCGAGGTATTTCCTTATGAGTTGAGTCATATGCATTATGGGTATGTCGGTGCCCTGTCCCAGCTTAGGTTTTGATATCATATCTTACGTTAGAGACTTTTGCAGACAGAGTCATGTATACAGTATGTCAGTCTTGTAATCGGCTATGTAAGCCGATTTGTCATTATGTATTACTTTACAGATTTCATATGATTACAGATTTTACTTGATTTAAGAAAGACGAAAAGAATGTTTTTGAAAGGCTTTCATTATGCATTTCATTTCATGATTTAAGAGTTTAGTGAGATTATGAGTATAACGAAAACCAGCGGGATCTCTCGGCTCTAAGTAAGGGTCGGGTGCCCATCATGCCCTATCAGGATTGGGGTGTGACACAGCACCCTAACCTCTTTATTCTCTTGCAAAATGATGAAACCACTCTTTCTTAAAATTTTCCATGAGGGCAAATTTGGAATACAAATACTAAAAAAGAAATGGCACAAAATAAAAATAAAAAGAGCTCAATGGGTAATGCAAGATAACCTTGATGGTGCAAAGTAGAACGATCGTTATGACCTCTTTGATATTTCAGGAAGGACATTGAGGTTAACGTACGAGATCTGAACCAGTGTGTTAAAATTTGGACTGCAAAATCTGTGAGATCCATTGTCATACTGTTAGCATTTGTGTGTGAGCAAGAATTGCCTGCTTATACGGTATAGCAAAAAACGGTCTTGTCTGGAACATGGGCACTCAACAGAAATAATGTAGGGAAAGATAATACCAGCCATTTTAACTCAAAGTAGGTTAAAGATTAGTTATGTATAAAAGCAAACATCGATATAAGTAATCTTGCATATGCCATTAAAAATGAATCTGGAGTGGTTTACCGGACCTTCTATGGATTCGATACTTGCCTGCTAAATCTTTGAAAATCATGTCACTTTAATTTGAACCTTGTTGCTAGCTAGTTCCCCTTTTATATTCCTCATAACTGTGTAATAGAAGAAGGAACTTCAACTTCGATTGGCATTCTTCATAAAATTCAACGGAGATTTGTGCTGGTAGTATAAGCCATTTTTATCCACTCTGAGAATTGCAAATCTATATTGAGGCTCATGACACAATAAGTGTGCAAGAAACAAATAATAAGATAATCTAAGTTTTTATTGAAAAAAAAAAAAAAGATAATCTAAGTTTGTTCATTGTCTACATTTCTTCCACCAAACCTTCGAGTAAAAGAAAAAAGAGAGGAAAATTTTATCCCCCGCTGAGTCCAGATCTTCTTGTTCTTCACTGATCAATTTGGAAGCTTAAAATGAGAAAACTACAATGTCTATATATCGTCTTTCTTGAATGGGCTTACGTTGTTGTTAAGAATTTTTCCAATGAGCAGTTCAAGCTGCCTGACTTGAGTTCTCTATCTCTACTGAATTGCGTGGCATTATCTTTTTTTTTCTTTTAATAATTTTGTGCCATTTCTTTTTAAGTATTTGTATTTCAATATTACCCTCGTGAAAAATTTAGAAAAAGAATGGCTTCGTGATTTTGCAAGAAAACAAAGAGGTTAGGGTGCAAATCATAAAAAATAAAAAAAAATAAAAAAAAAACTAAGGATAGTGTCCAAATCACAAAAGAGGACATACGTTAGGGTGCAAAACGCAACGGACTCGCCACTGCCCAATAGCCCAATACCTTCTTTACTTCATTTTTCTCTTAAGTATATTTGTAAACTATTAGTCTTAAAATGTAATAACAAATGTGTATATTTGTGATTTAGTTCAATGCAAACTCTAATTATAATAAAGATGGTCGTGATTCCATTAATATATATTACTATTAATTTTTATATGTATATACTTGAAAGTATGTCAACTAAATTTATAAAAAAAAAAATTAAACTTATTACTAATGTTTTTCCCTCACGCGAAGTGCTGATAGTTTTAGTAATTTTATTTAAAAATAAAGTGTTTCATTTGCTTTTTTACTTCAAAAGTTTGTTTAAAATCTCATCGTCTCCACCGGTCAAACGCTATCGTGATGGTTTCCTCTTTCGTTCCTCTCTCTGTTTCTCTTTTTATTCTCCTTTGTTATTTACATTCCAACTTTTTTATTTTACTTGAGTTTGGTTATTTTTTTTTATTGGACTTTCTTGAGTGATTTTCTCTGCTCAACTATAATTTCAGAGAAAACCAAAATACATTTCGTACTTAGTGATGGATTATGTTTTGAGGACAAACTAGCATTCAAAATGGTAAAGCTAAATTTTATATAGTTCGATTTAAATTTTTGGTGCACCCACTCATTAAAAAAATAATTTACTATATAAGTTTGAACACCCTTAACTAAATTATTGGCTCCGCCACTGGGTGGGATGGGGAGGGAAGTGGGGGTTCTGGTGTGGCGAGGGTGCAATGGTCAAGGGGTGGGGCTTGGGGAGTTGGGTAGGTAGGAGGAGATAATAAACTTAAAATGTTTTTTATGGAATTTGTTTTCTCTATTTCCATTAGAAAAGTACTTTTTTCATTTTTAAAAAATTTGTTTTTTTAGAAAAAATGTTTTCTAAAACATTTTGACCAACCAAATAATGAAAAATTGAAAAATGATTTCTTCCATGACAAATATATATATACTTCCAGTAGAAAGCAATGGGTACGTCTGCACCGTGCATCGGCCTCATGAGTTCAGTAGACTGATGTTTTTGGACCTTGAAGCCCCAATAATTTTCTTCTTTTGAATTTTCTGTGTTAAAAAAAAAAAAGAAGAATCTAACGTTTAGATCTGCAATTAGGTCACATCAAGAAAGGACCAAGAGCAATACTGGGCAGATAGCAGCAAGCCATACAAGTACATTCCATTAACTGAATTTGGAAAAAGATTCAACCGCTTCCATGTGGGCTTCTGGCTAGAAAATGAACTCTCAATTCCTTATGAAAGATCAAGAAGTCATAAAGCAGCTCTAGTGTTCAAAAAGTACAGAGTCTCAAGACTAGAGCTATTAAAGGCCAACTTCGACAAGGAATGGCTTTTGATCAAGAGAAATTCTTTTGTCTATATTTTCAAGACTGTCCAAATAATTATTGTTGCAATAATTGCATCAACAGTGTTCTTGAGGAGTAATATACACATTAGGAATGAAGATGATGGTTGTATCTATGTTGGTGCGTTATCATTTCGAATGATCGTTAATATGTTCAATGGTTATTCTGAACTCTCACTTACCATACAGAGGCTTCCTGTGTTCTACAAGTATAGGGACCACCTCTTCTATCCACCTTGGGCTTTCACTCTACCAAATTTTCTCCTGAAAGTACCAGTAACTGTGTTTGAGTCCTGTTGTAAGGACTGCCACCATATATTATACCATAGGCTTTGCCCCTGAAGCTAGCAGGTAATTCAGCATTCATTTCGAACACCTTTCTATGCTTGAAATTTGAATCTAGGTCGCAAATGTACAACAACAACATGTTCGGTGTGATCCCACAAGTGTGGTCTGGGGAGGGTGGTGTGTACGCAAAATTTACCCCAACCTTTGAGGGGTAGACAAATTGTTTTCAATAGACCCTCGACTCAAGAAAAACATTTCACAAAACAGGTTTGAAAAAAAATACAAGAATAAAGAAGCTGAGATGATAATATTAAAGAAAAAAATATTAACAGCGGAATAGTAAGGATAACCAATGTAAATGGTTGCAAATTTATTGTACTAAATTATTGCATTGATTGCACAGAAGACAGATAAAGCATGAAGAAAATACACAACAATGAGAGTCTTTACTCAAGTCTTTGCTGTCTTTAAAGTCGTAGGTAGCTGAGTTTTGGAATTAATTGTGCTGCTATTCTTTCTTTGCTCAGGTTCTTCAAGCAATTATTGTTGATATTCTTGATCCAACAAATGGCTACTGGATTATTTAGACTCATAGCATGAGTTTGTAGAAAGGTGGTTATTGCACATACTGGTGGATCTCTCACTCTCCTTCTGGTGGTCCTATTGGGTGGTTTTATCCTCCCTAAAGGTTAGTTCAAAAAGACGAAATGCGGTACATGCAAATAATGGTACCTGTTAAACAAGTCATGCATAGTACAGAAACAATAAACCAGTAGAACTAATCCACACATAAGCAAATAAATTGTTAGATAGCAAAGATGAAAGACAAAATGAAAGAGGAGGCAAAAGTAATTGTAAATCCGGAGCGTCAATCGTCATTAACTTTATGACCTATTTCTCAAGCTTCTTCACCTTATTGATTCACTGATAAAACATTGGCTACTTATGACAGGATCCATTCCGATCTGGTGGAGATGGGGTTCTTGGATTTCACCTTTTTCCTATGGGTTCAATGCCCTCACTGTAAATAAGATGGTTGCTCCAAGGTGGATGAGCAAATTGGTATGTTCTGACTACCTTTGCCTGTTCACTTTGATTTTGCCATATTATAAAGCAAAACTATACATAACTCACAAGATAGTCAATATAGAGAAAGTAAACTTCATTCACCATATGTACATAATTCACAGGCCTCAGACAACACAACAAGGTTGGGCGTGCAAGTGATGAAAAACTTTGACGTCTTCCCTGAAAAAAGATGGTTTTGGATAGGCACTGGTGCACTACTGGGGTTCACAATTCTCTTTAACATTCTTTTCACTTTCGCCTTAATGTACCTCAATCGTGAGTTCTTAATTCTCTTTAACATTCTTTTCACTTTCGCCTTAATGTACCTCAATCGTGAGTTCTTACTCCTTTAAAAGGAATAAAATAGTTTTTTCCCATTCAGTTCACAATCTAAGCCTATTAAATGCTATGTTCATCATAACAGTTACAGGGAAGCCACAAGCTATTATATCAAAAAGGCAAGCAAGGAATATGGAAGCAGATCAAGAAGAAGGCAAGGAATCCCTGAGACTTATAACAAATGGAAATAACTCAAGTAAGATGATGAGCTCAATGATGAACATTATCTCTTTTGCGATATGAATATTAATTATAATTACTATGCTTGGCAGGAGAAATGAATTTCTGGTGTATGAGTAATCGTGCTGACTCCAACGGCGTTCACTTAAATGTAGACGCATGGCTCAACGATGCAAATGGTGTTTCTGCAAAGAAAGGAATGATTATGCCGTTTACCCCTATGGCAATGTCCTTCGACAATGTGAATTATTTTGTAAAGATGCCACCTGTAAGAGGCACATTATGCCTGCATATTGTCCTTAAACACTGCATTAAATTATACTCCCTTGTACCAAACACTCTTTTCTTTTTAGTCTGTTCCAAAAAGAATGACACCTTTCCTATTTAGTAGTAATAATTTAACTTCAAACTTCTCATTTTACCCTTAATGAGATAATTTATAGCCACTCAAATATATCTGACTTATTTTAGACTACAAGCTTAAAAAGTCTTCTTTTCTTTCTTAAACTCCGTGCCCAACCAAACACCTTCACATAAATGGGATGCAGGGAGTATTTAAGATATACACAGCTCGAGCTGTGTAACCGAACTAATTAAATTTTGGTTATCACTTTTTTCAGGAAATGAAGGACCAAGCAGTGTCTGAGGACAAACTCCAATTACTTCGTGGAGTAACTGGTGCGTTTGGTCCAGGAGTCTGACTGCAGTAATGGGAGTCAGTGGAGCAATGAAGACTACACTGATGGATGTTCTAGCAGGACGAAAAAACAGGTGGTTATATTGAAGGCGACATAAGGATATCCGGTTTTCCAAAGAAGCAAGGAACCTTTGCTAGAGTTTCAGGATATTGTGAACAAACTGATACACACTCACCTCAAGTAACTGTCCAAGAATCATTGACATTTTCAGCTTTCCTCCGGCTTCCTAAAGAAGTCAGCAATGAGGATAAGATGGTAAGAGACTAATATCTGCTTAAATTACAATAATTTTATAATGTAAATACTAAAACGATGTTCTTCTAAAAACTTTTCCAGATTTTTGTGGATGAATAATGGATTTGGTTGAGCTAGACAATCTCAAGGATGCAATCGTGGGGCTTCCAGGAGTTACTGGTTTGTCAGCAGAACAGAGAAAGAGATTGAGCGTAGCAGTTGAGCTTGTTGCTAATCCTTCGATTATATTCATGGACGAACCAACTTCCGGTCTGGATGCAAGGGCAGCAGCTATTGTTGTGAGAACTGTTAGAAACACAGGGGATACTGGGAGAACTGTTGTGTGTACAATTCACCAACCAAGTATTGATACTTTTGAAGAAGTCGATGAGGTAAACACAAGAACTTGTGAAAACCATAAGATTGTAACTCCACTCTCTCTAATATGTTCTTTTATGTTGTGGATCAGCTGCTACTTATGAAAAAGGAGGACAACTGATCTACGCTGGGCCATTAGGTCAGCCTTCTCAGAAAATTATTGAGTATTTTGAGGTACTTAAGTATAATGTGATGTATATCAAATCACTAAAGAACCCCCTCATTTTGTCCTACTAATTCAACCACATATGCAGACAATTCCAGCTGTTCAAATCCGACTAGGATTTGATTTTGCTGAATACTACAACTCATCAACTTCATAGCAGTAAGTCAAAATGAGCACACTGCTAAATGTACTTGCCACATTCAAAATAAATTATCTAACATGATAAGTGTGGTTGTATTCAGACGAACAAAAGCTCTTGTCAAAGAGTTAAGCACACCTCCTCCAGGAGCCAAAGACCCCTATCTTCCTACACAGTATTCTCAGTCCACATGGGGGCAGTTCAAATCCTGTTTATGGAAAGAATGGTGGACTCACTAGAGAAGTCCAAACTATAATCTTGTTAGATTTTTCATTAGTGTGGCTGCAGCACTCATGCTTAGAACAATTTTCTGGAAAGTTGGCAGTAAACGGTCCGTTTCCAATTTATAGCTAACAAAAGACTCTTTTGAAAGGGCTAAAAGGTGACTAATTACATCTTTATATTGTTTATGTGGTACAGAGAAACTACAAGTGATTTAATGACAATCATTGGGGCAATGTACACTGTACACAGCTGTTCAGTTCGTTGGAATCAACAATTGTTCGACTGTACAGGCAATTGTAGCCGTTGGAAGAACCGTCATTTATCGAGAAGGAGCTGCTGGGATGTACTCAGCATTACCATATGCTATGGGCCTATGGCACAGGTAACCTATGTTAAACTAAATTGAAATTCATAAACTCTCAATCTTCTAATACCAAACATTTTAATAAGGAAAGATGCATAGGGACTATCTTCTAAGTAGTACGTAAATATTGGAGCATATTACCTTATTAAATTTCACAAATCAATTTCATTTATTTGGATTGCAGGTCATTTCTGAAATACCTTACATTATTGTCCAAACGACATACTATACTCTTATAGTGTACACAATGGTGGCCTTTGAGTAATCTCTTCTCAGGTTTCTTCATCCCCAGACCAGTTATAAGTTTAATCATTCTCACAAGTTCAATTATCATGTTAATCTTTAACCTAACCACAATACTAATTCATCTTGTTAACATTTCAGAGAATTCCAAAGTGGTGGATTTGGTATTACTGGATTTGCCCAGTGGCGTGGACCGTCTATGGGTGCCTTTTTTTACCCCGATTTTGGATAACCAATTAAATTTATAAGTGAGTATAGGATATGTGCTTGGCTCTTGATGTGTATTAGATAGAGAAAATATTTATGTGAGGGTTCTTCAATAAAACGGCTAATGATGACAATTCACTATGAATATAAACGTTTATGAACAATGTTGAATACTTGATGGAAGAAACACAATATAAATGGAAACAAGTATCCTTGGCCGGATTAGATATTGAGAGAGAGATTGCATATATGTTTTTCTATTACAAGTGTTCTTGGAAAATGAAGAAGTCAACTCTTACAAAGGAGGGGGATATGCCCTATTTATAGTGTGACATCCATGGGTTTCATCCAATATGAATTAATAAAATAATAATAATAAGGACAGCTCTGCACGGATTTGGTGGGATTAGACTGACGGCGCCGTTTGACACACGCATGGTGGGTAGTTGACCATGACAGGACGCTACTAGCACGTGGCTCGCGTGTAACGGCCACGCGGACCAACGGCTACTGGGACCAACAGCCGTACGGGCCAACGGCTATACGGACCAACGGCCACAAATGCTCGGGTCACCGGGCTTGGTCGTTCCAATGACGAAGAAGGCAGATCAGTCGGTCCCCTCGCTCCACCAGTTTGCCTCGCATCCGGTTTTTACCGTATACAGAAAGCCCCACACTTCCCGGATCTCCGATCTATCGGGAGTAACGGGGAGTGGATAACTTCTGAAACCGGTGGCCCTGTCAGCTCGTCGTTACCTTCTTATTTCTTCGTTTTGAATGTTTGCCATTATTTTTGTCATGATCCTTGGTCCGTTTTAGGACAGGTCGACTCATAGTCGTTAATTCACCGTGCCCGTGGGACTTATCCGATGCTTCATAAGTTCAGATGTCTCCGAATTACAATAGGCATTTTCTTTAGGGTCGGTATTTTTTCAACCTTGGCAAAGTTTTTGATGTAGCAGTCCTCGTTTTGGGGGGAATTTGTCGAGCTTTGGCTTGGGTCATTGTGACCTTGTCGCCTTTGTCAAATTTCGGGCACAATCCTCGATATAGAGTATGTGAGTGGGCCAGTGCTGGAATACGGCGGTTACCATCGGGGCGAAGTCCTTTTAACAGAAAGACACCCAAGATTTTGTTATACCAGCTTTTGATAACTTTGCGTTTGCAAAATGTTTGTACATATGAGAATTTTAATTCCTTCTACCTTTGCTGTAGCAAATATACGACGGGACACGATTCGTTACGATCGTTTGGTCCTTACATCGAAGGCTATGGCCGGTGACCGGGCCTTAGTTTTGCCGTAGGAAATGCTAAATGGGACACGATTCATTATGATCGTTTGGTCCTTACATCGAAGGCTATGGCCGGTGACCGGGCCTTAGTTTTGCCGTAGCAAATGCTAAATGGAACACGATTCATTATGATCGTTTGGTCCTTACATCGAAGGCTATGGCCGGTGACCGGGCCTTAGTTTTGCCGTAGCAAATGCTAAATGGGACACGATTCATTATGATCGGTTGGTCCTTACATCGAAGGCTATGGCCGGTGACCAGGCCTTAGTTTTGCCGTAGCAAATGCTAAATGGGACACGATTCATTATGATCGGTTGGTCCTTACATCGAAGGCTATGGCCGGTGACCAGGCCTTAGTTTTGCCGTACCAAATGCTAAATGGGACACGATTCATTATGATCGTTTGGTCCTTACACCGAAACCTAATACAGAAGGTCCGATCTTGATTTTGCCGTAGCAAATATTGGGGGGACACGATTCATTTTGATCGTTTGGTCCTTACACCGAAACCTAATGCAGAAGGTCCGGTCTTGATTTTGCCGTAGCAAATATTGGGGGGACACGATTCATTTTAATCGTTCGGTCCTTACACCGAAACCTAATGCAGAAGGTCCGGTCTTGATTTGTTGAGCTCCTCCGTTCTCCATTAACCGGGGTAAACCTCGATGTGGGTATAAGTCCCCTAGTGCTTATCCGAGCTGCAAGATCAGGCGAGCGCTATCAAGCCCCCACTCGTAGGCCGTGACCCAGAGTTCCCGGTCGTTTGTCCTTATTTTTGTTAAGTAACACGTTGTACTTGTTGCCTCATTAAAAACTTTGTCGAAAAACCCATTTTGGGACAAAACCGTACTAAGGAAAAGAGTGCAACACGCGTTTTCAGACCTAGATCCTAACTTTATCCGGTACTTGACTTCCTGCAAAAATAAAAAGGTTAAACATGAGGTGTCCATACCTTAGCAGTAATATCCCTTCAAATGAGCCACGTTCCGGTTGTTGCACAATCGCTGCCCGTCCACGGATTCCAGCTGATACGATCCTTTGCCCGTTACCTCAGTTATCTTGTACGGTCTTTCCCAGTTCGTACCCAGTTTTCCTCCGTTAGGATTCTTGGTGCTCAAGGTATCTTTTCGAAGCACCAAGTCCCCAACTTAGAAATGTCAAAAATTGGCTCTCCGATTGTAGTACCTTTCCATTCTCTGCTTCTGGGCTGCAATACGGACCAACGCGTTTTCGCGAAGTTCATCCGTGAGATTGAGTTTCACAGCCGTGGCCTCTTCGTTTGACTCCTCGGTGGTATACCTGAACCGGGGACTCGGCCCGTTTATCACCCCCGCCCGGAGAAATGACTCGGGCCATCCCTTGATTTTTCCGACCTGAAGCTTGGTTTTCGAGAGTATGGCCGATACCTTTCCCTCGATGGTCCGGCCTCCGGTTCGTAATTCTTCCGTGATCTCTCCGAGCTTTTGTTCATTTTTACAAGCCCCGGGGGAAGCTCGAGTTGGTCATCCTCTATCCGAATTTTTGACTCGTATCGGTTATGTACATCCTCCCACGTCACAGCCTCGTATTCCAGCAAGCTTTCCTTTAATTTGAACGAAGTCGTCGAGCTCCGAACATTGAGCCCCTTTGTGAAAGCTTGTGCGGCCCATTCCTCCGGAACCGGGGGGAGCTCCATTCGTTCCCTTTGGAACCGGTTGACAAATTCACGCAATAGCTCCTCGTCTCTTTGGGCTATACGGAAAATATCCGCCTTTCGAGTCTGCACCTTTTTGGCTCCGGCGTGTGCTTTTATGAAGGCATCGACGAGCATTTCGAAAAAAGTGATTGAATGTTCGGGAAGATGATCGTACCAAGTCAATGCTCCTTTTGACAGAGTTTCCCCGAACCTTTTCAGCAACACGGATTCGATTTCATCCTCTTCCATATCATTGCCTTTTATAGCACAGGCGTATGAGGTCACGTGTTCGTGAGGGTCCGTTGTGCCGTCATATTTTTGGATATCCGGCATTTTGAACCTCTTCGGGATCAATTTCGGAGCTGCACTCGGAGGAAAAGGCCTTTGGATGTACCTCTTTGAATCCGGCCCTTTCAAAATAGGCGGAGCCCCCGGGATTTGATCCACCCGAGAGTTGTATGTCTCCATCCTTTTTTCGGTCGAGTCCACCCGCTTCGCCAACGTTTCGAGCATTCTCATAACCTCGGTGGATGGACCAGCTCCGGAGCCATGGCTTTCAACCATCCGTGCCTCATCTCTTCTGGGTTCAGCAACACTCTTCACCTTTTCCGGGGTCGTTTTATCTCTTCCGTTTTGCAGATGGGCTATTGCGATTCCCTGTTCGGCAATCGCCGCTCTCTGTTCCTACAACATTTCAAAAATTAAACACAAGTCAATATTATCATTCGGTGTATCCGGTTCTTTCCGGACTTGTGTCCCGGACAAAGTAATTGAATTGTTAGTATTTAAAGGGTCAGTGGGGTTTGGCAATCCTCGTGGCCCCCTGCCTTCATTTTCGGCCACGATCTCGTTGTTGTTGACGTGACCAGATTGCCCACTGTTAGCCATTTGGTCCGTTTTTTCAGAGACGGACAGTAGATGTTTCTGATTTTGATGGGTAAGATAGAGATCAAGATCAAAGACCACTATTATCCTAGCCCCACGGTGGGCGCCAAACTGTTTACCCCGATTTTGGATAACCAATTAAATTTATAAGTGAGTATAGGATATGTGTTTGGATCTTGATGTGTATTAGATAGAGAAAATATGTATGTGAGGGTTCTTCAATAAAACGGCTAATGATGACAATTCACTATGAATATAAACGTTTATGAACAATGTTGAATACTTGATGGAAGAAACACAATATAAATGGAAACAAGTATCCTTGGCCGGATTAGATATTGAGAGAGAGATTGCATATATGTTTTTCTATTACAAGTGTTCTTGGAAAATGAAGAAGCCAACCCTTACAAAGGAGGGGGATATGCCCTATTTATAGTGTGACTTCCATGGGTTTCATCCAATATGAATTAATAAAATAATAATAATAATAATAATAAGGACAGCTCTGCACGGATTTGGTGGGATTAGACTGACGGCGCCGTCTGACACACGCATGGTGGGTAGTTGACCATGACAGGACGCTACTGGCACGTGGCTCGCGTGTAACGGCCACGCGGACCAACGGCTATACGGATCAACGGCCATAAATGCTCGGGTCACCGGCTTGGTCGTTCCAATGACGAAGAAGGCAGATCTGTCGATCCCCTCGCTCCACCGGCTTGCCTCGCATCCGGTTTTTACTGTATACAGCCTTGTCTCACAGTATGGTTCTGTGGAGGATACCATAAAAGTTCCAGGAATATCTATTGACCCTAAGATTAAAGACTACATCATAGATCATTTTGGATATAATCCGAACTTCATAGAACCAGTTGCCATTGTATTGGTTGCTTTTGGTTACTTTTGCATTTTTGTATTCTTACTGCATTAAGACACTGAACTTCCAGAGAGGTAGATAGATCTTAATAGTTACAATGGCTTGTTATTATTATCATAGGTAACCATCGTCTCACAGGAGAGTATGGTAATTGTTACATATTATGCTAAAAGCATAGGATGTAAAGAGCAACCAACAAAGTTGTCCACCTCTATTTGTATGTACATTTGGAAGTTCTGTAAATAACTACTTCTATGGCATTTATAGAAGATTATGGTACAGTCAGACCTCTTAGACCTCTCTATAACAGTCATCCTTTATAACACATTTCACGATAACAGTTGAGTTTTTTTTAGAACTGATTTTCATATTATGTTATGTTATATTATATGTTCTTTATAATAACATTTCGCTATAGCAGCCAAAAAATTATCCCGGCAAACGACCCTATTATAGAAGGTTTGACTGTATTCATCTCAAGCCTTGTTTAATCACGTACTAAAAGTTGTAACTTCGGTCTGTTCCTTGAGAACTCCACCTATGTGAGTTCCGCAAAGTATAGCTTATCTCCAATCCGGGTAAAGAGGGTTGCGGTTATTTGAATAGCCACATTATGATGAATACTCTAAATATGAGGATTCATATAGTCCGTCCATCCAACTAGTTTGATATTGAGGTGTAAAGTACCGATAAAATCTACATCTAGAGGACAATTTATAAACTGTAAATTCCGATCTACTTTTTCTTGCAAAGAAATGTCACCAATTCACCAACATTTTTTGTGTGTGCGCAGTGTGTATATATCCACTAAATATGTTCTGTACAAGTCACATGTAGGTAACCAATATTCAAAGTATATTTGTCAAAATCGAGACAAATATAACCCGACATGAAAGTGGAAGCTATCCCTTCTGTCAATCTTTATCTCTTCATTTCTTTTGATTGGCAAGGGAAACGAGTTGAACGAACTGTCAAGATTGCCACCTAGGCTGAAGGATTTAGATTAAGGTAATATAATCATACAACAAATCAGCCGTCACCAGAGTAACCAACTAGCCAAACAATTATAAAACCAGTTAAAGGAAATCATTTAATATTAGGGTTTCAAATTGCATTTAACGATGACATGTCGCCTCAGTTTGATCCCTATCACCCTAACTCAGAGCAGAAAGAATCAATTCAAAAGCTCAAGGCGCAACTTATAATGCAAATGAAATTATGCAACAACAACAACCTACCAGTGTAACCCAACGAGTGCGGTCTGGAGAAGTTAGAGTGTACATAAACCTTACCCTTATCTTGGGAAGTTAGAGAGGTTGTTTCTGATAGACCCTTAGCTCAAGGAAAAATAATTCAGAGCAGGTCGGAAAAAGAAATAATAGCGGAAGTGAAAAATAAAATTATGCAACATTAGAGCAAATTCAACATTCCATGCAAAGTACCACTATACCCGGCTAATCTGTGATAACGAGTGCTAGATCAGTATCAATATATGTATATAGATTGATACATACTACTAGTTGTTTACACTAGTATTAAGCAATACCTGATTGAAGAGTTGTCAAAAGCCAGCAACTTTCATCCCTAAAAAGCTTAAACGAAGCTTTCAATGAAATAATTTGGTTCTCTTAGTGATCCTGCCATTGAATTCTAATATTACTCATGTTTTCAATAATGGAAACTATGACTTTGGGTAAGGGTGAAAATCATTTACACTCTCAACTTTACTTTAAAAATTAAAGTCCCCCTCAACTTTGAATAATAGACATTCTCCTCCCATTATCCTAATTAACTTTTTAAAATACCTATTTTACCCTTACATTATCAACTTTTGTCTTCTTGTTTTACTTCTTTAAAATCATGATGTTTTTCATTTTTAAATTTATGTAACAAATTTCTTATAAACTATTAAAAAAAAATTATCTAGGCGAAGAAAAAAAAATGTGAAATACTAATAGAGTATATAAGTTAATGATATTCTATAATAAAATAAATTAGCAGTCTAAACAAAAAATTAAATTTATTAAAAATAATCAAAACTTCACTATTTATATAGAAAAATAACAAGTCATAATAACTTTATAAAATATTGTTTTTATGCAGGTAATGCAAAAACAATTAAAAATAGAGGCGAATTTTTGAAATTTATCTATTTATACTGTAAATAAATTTTATTATAATTTGAGAAATATTCCATTAGTGACAATCAAAACTTGTTTATTTATATAAACAATAAGAGAATAAGGACTCGTTTGGCCATAAGAATTATTCGCTTTTTCCCGGATTTTTTTTTCACTTTTTTCAAAAATTAGTGTTTGGCCATGAAAATTTCAAATACAACTTCAACTTGTTTTTCAAGTTTTTCACAACCAAAACAAGTACATTTCAACAAAAAAATAAAATTTAAAAAAATATGGCCAAACACAACTACAACTCCAACGCCAACTCCAAAATTCCAAAAAAAAAAAGTGAAAAAGTTTTTGGTTTCTATGGCCAAACCCCTGCTAAGAGAGATGTGAAACTAGATTAAATAAGAATTCGTAAAAGTATTATTCTACTTATAATGTTAATGAACTTAAATAAGAATTTATAAATAACTAGACTAAATAAAAATATTATATATAATATAAAACTGACACTACTAAAAAAAGGGGAAAAATTGACGACGAAAACCGACGGACCGCGTCGGTTTTTTTAATGAAACCGATGGGAAACCGACCCTTTACGGTTCGTCGATTTTCATAGCCTCGCTGTTTGGAAACCGACGGACCACGTCGGTTTTTTCCGACAAACTGCGTCGGTTACGTGGTCTGTCGGGTTTTATCCAATAATTTTAAAAAATAAAAAAAACCGACGGACTGAGTCGGTTTTTTTAATTTCTAATTTTTGATCTTATATAAAAATATTATATATATTATGAAAAAATCGACGCACTGCGTCGGTTTTTTATTTAAATTTTTTATTTTAAATAAAAAATCGACACAGTGCGTCGGTTTTTTCATAAAATTTAAGAATTAATTTCCAGAAAATCGATGGACTGAGTCGGTTTTCCGTCGGTTTTCTGGAAAATTTACAAAATTAATTTCCAGAAAACCGACGGACTGCGTCGGTTTTCTGGAAAATTTCCAGCATGCAATTCATGCATTTTCTGCAGCCACACCTGCACAGAAACCAGTACCAAAAGCTACTCAAAACTAGCATTAAAATGCTCCAAATCAATTCTAAAAGAGCTACAACACATAAAATCACCCTAAGTAATAATAAAACACATCAAACACTATCTAAACACATCAAATATGATCTAAATAGACCTTCAAAGTTCAGAAATATTTAAATGTCCAACCAAAAGTACCATTAACTAGTTTTAACATAAGTCCATTATTAAATCCAAACTACTACAACTGATCATCCGGTGTCCGGGCTACGTAATCACCGTCATCATCATCTACTGGGTCGGAGGGGGGGAGGGGGGGGGGGGGGGGGGGAGAAGGGGGCACACCAAATTGTCCACATGCAATGTGGCTTTTAACTTATGCCATGAGCGATTCAAGGCTCGCTTTCATAGTGTTACTTTCCTCAACTCTTTTTGCCTCAGTCTCAGCTAATTTCCTATTAAGTTCAGCAATTTGCTGTGCCATAGCTGCGACCTGAACACCATCAACTCCCTCGTCTTGTCGAGAAGACCCTTCACCTCGCAATCCTGACCGAAGGCGACTTAAGTTGTTCCTTGGGCCTAGACCGTACGTTCTACCCTTTTGTACTCCCCCAACTGCTCTACACCAAAAATCTATCTCTAATTCCGGTGGAGGACGGCTCGGATGCTCAGGGGTGAGTTTGGTTGTACTGGTACACATCATCCATAAATTGCGTCTGTATATTAAAAAATGAAACTTAGTATATAACGAATATATCATAATTAAACTTATATATAATTACTTAAATAATAAAATTATCACTTACATAGGAATTACGAGCCCTGTCCTCAACCCATACAGTCGGATCCGACTCCTGCTTCTTCTTTTTTGTGTGGGTCTTTAGGAATAGCTGATCCTGAGTTGGCATCTGTCCCGTAGCTTTTTTCTGCAAAAAAAAAAAAAAAGTTAAACATAAAATTAATAACTCAATAATGATATATTGATCGTAAGTAACTTTAAAAGTATAAAATTACTTACCATTGTCCTAGCCACGTGCCCCTGACTTCTTGCACCCACAGTGTGCAAAGAGCCACCTTTCTGGGATGCACGGGCAGCCTTTGCCTGCTCAGACTTGGCGATAAACTCAGGAGTTCGCCAATATGCCATAAGTTTCTCCCACTGTTCAGCGTTTAGCCACTGGGGCATCTTCATATGCCTTCTAGCCCTCGAAAACCAATCAGACAACCTTGCACTCCCCTTCCTCTCAAAGTTTGCAGCAACCCTATCATTGTCCATTGGATCCCATGTACAATACATCTGCAAATCAAATAGCTAATGTTAGATGATTTATATAAAAGTAAATTCAAGTTATGAAATGTATAATAAGATGCATACGTTAAACTCTCTAAACATGGCCTGTCGAGTATCATATGGGATTTCACCTCATGAAGTATAAAAATGGTCGCCATAAAGCCTCCGAACAACATCCAGCAAGACTTTTGTAGTGTCGTGATTTGGATAGAACCTGCAGTTAAAAAATTTAATGCATATTAGATTAAGATGAAAAAAAAAACTTTAGGAAAACTTAATAAAAGACAATCTTACCCAACTCCCTCAGGCATGATGAAAATCCGACCCATCGCATCTCTATCTCCCGGATGTAAACCATGATATATCGGTGCCTATATAGGAGCCGGTGCAGGTGCAGGAGCAGGAGCAGGTGCAGGTGCAGGAGGACGAAGATGGGTCTGAGACAGGCTGGATGGCAGTGACTCAGGCTCAGAGCTGCTATCTCTAAGGCGCAAATTAGATACACTTGGAGGTGTACCATTTGGAGAAGGAGAAGGAGAAGGAGACAAAGTGGCCGATGTGCTAGGATATCTGCCACGTGGTAGGCAATACATAGGTATAGGTATAGAAGTAGGATAGGTAAATGATGCCGGCTGAGATGGTGCCGGCTGAAAGACCCACTGACCAGACTGGGCCTGCATAGAAGAGCCAGGCATAAAAAAAGGAGGTGGAGTAGACTACATAAGTGGAGCAGACGGAATGGACTGACTACTAGTAGCTGTAGCATCTATAGGTCTCTTATCTTTTCTCTTACTAGTACCTCCAGCTCTACCTCTACCTCGACCTCTACCTCTACCTTGATCACTACCACCTGATGACATCTGCATACATAAAATTAATAACTCAATAATGATATATTGATCGTAGGTAAAAATTTAACAAGTATAGAATTGTGGTATTATCAAGTATAGAATAAACTAACATGCAACTAGTTATCCTCCCACTCATGCTCGCTTGTTTCATTTTCATCAGATGATTCTTCCTCATCGCTTGTTTCAGGTCCATCAGTCGTTTCTTCCTCAACATTTTCTATGATAGTTATATCATTTTCATCAACTTCTTCTAATATGTGTTGAGGATGTTCCAAACTATTTTCTAACTATGTGTCAATCGTTTGATGAACAACTGGTACATCATTTTGATACGCCACATCTAATGCATTATCGACCTCAATCCTCCCTACAGGCTTAGTCTTTATAACCACCCACCAATCAGCCTTATCCCTACGCAAAGGATATGGAGCATAATACACTTGCTTAGCATTTTGTGCAATTATAAAGGGATCATAGCGATTGTATTGTCTTGTGTATTTGACTTCAATTACGTTATGTTGACGATTCACCCTTGTACCTCTTTGGCTTGGATCAAACCACTTGCACCGAAATAATGCTATCATCTTCTTAAGGTAACCTGGATACTTAAGTTGTATGATCTCCTGCAGCACACCGTAATAATCAACAGTTACACTGCTACCATTAGCATCGCCTTTAATGCACACTCCACTATTATTCTTCTTCTTATATTGAGAAACTTCTTCGGTTTGAAACTTGTAGCCATTAACAATGTACTTATTCATTGTCCTAACTTCATTGCCTGGTCCAAGAGCTATATCTTTCACAAATCCTATATGATAAACCTAGATAATAAGGAGGAAAATTAAAATTCAATAACTTCCAATGGGAAAACATAGAATATATGGCTTCATCGCCCTCAAGTTCTACGAAGTAACTGTTCGACATATGCAAGATTTTCATTAGTTTCACCCTTATCAGTTACCCATTTAATTCAGTAACATAATTCGACACTCACCGAATATATACTTGAATTTCAGGGCAATTGAGCAAAACATGTGTCACAGCTGATTGCCTCTCTATACTACTCAGGGTTCGTTTTAGAGGCGTTTTAGAACCTCGTCTTGGTTGATTAAAGATGGACATTGGTGGGTAGTTAGGATCAACCCCATCCTCATCATTACGGTTGGGCCTATTTCTCATACACGACACTTGCTCTCCGAAATAATATGAACAGAAATTCACTGTTTCCTTTGCAAGATACGCTTCACAAATAGATCCTTCAATGTTAGATCTCTGCTTAGCCAATTTTTTGCATTTGCCAATAGTCGATGTTATAGCCCGTATTTTGTACGTTCGGATATTTCGAGATAGTCGTGGTAAGTTAAGGGCAAGACCATTTTCAAAAATTATTTTAATGTATAAGTTGTTATGAATATTATTAGTATAGAAATATGGAGAAAGGCTAAGGGTAAAAAGGAAAATTCGCAAAATGGTTCATGGTAATATTGTGGAAGGCTAGGGGCAAAATGGGAATTTCACAAAAAAGTTCAAGAGAGCTCTTGGAGAACCCCTTGGCCGTGTGACATATGTATATATATATATATATACATGGAAGGGTGATGACAAAAATAAAATAATTAGTCATCTTTTATTTTAATGTTTAAGAATCTTCAAGAAAAGGGTCATGTGTTCACTTGGTATTGGAAGGAGATATATATATATATGTAGAGAGATGACCAAAGTAAGACCATTATTCATCTTTACCATTCAAGAAATTTCAAGAATAAAACATAAGAGACCATTCGGCCACCATGGCCAAAATTTGAGTCCATGAAATTGATCAAGAAAAAATATTTTCTTCTAGTATTCCAAGCAAGTTGGAGGCCCTAATTAACATGGAGTGGTTGTTGGAACAAGAAAATCATTCATTCTTGCAAGGCACAACTCTAGCCAAGTTGAAGAACTAGGTGGAAAAGGTAAGGTTCAATCCTCTTTTATATGTTATGGATGGTTTGTATATGTTATAGAGTGAAGAAATGGATGAAATTCATGAAAGTGTGGATAATATGTTGTAGCCGTGCAAGTAGGGGCTTGGCCGAATATGTGTTGTGTTGTGTAGATATGATGAATTGATTTTTATTTAGTAATTTGATTGTTGTTGTTGTGAATTCCATAATAAAAATGAAAGTTTGATGGCTTGAAGTGAAGTTGTAATCGTTTGTGGATTATGGAAGATGCTAATGTGATATTAGTATGGTTTCTTATGATTATAAGAATGAATGATATTGCTAAAGTATAGATTGTTGATGTATTTTATGAATTTGGAAGAAAGGAAACGTGTTGTTAGTGTTCTTGTGGAATTTGGAAGGTTTCGGGTGAAGTAGCATGTCGGTCAGGTTGTTTGGAATATTATGTGAATTGTTTGAAGTATTCTTGAATTTTGCTTGTAAGGTCTTGGGCGAGTACTTGAATGTGAGATCATTGGTATTGGCTTGATTTCATGCGATTGAATTGAATATAAATGAAATGCCGTTGAATTGTGCGACAAGAGTTGTTAATGTTAGAATGTTTTTCGAAATAATTGTTGAAGTTGGAGATATGATTGTTGGTATTGTTGTTGATAATTTGGCCGAGTTGAATTCTCGGATTGTTGTTGATAAATTGGCCGAGTTAGATTCTCGGGGATGATGTGTTTACAGGGGAAATGCTGCCAAAATTTCGGCAGATTATAAGTGAAGTTGTTTGAGAAGCTAAGGCAAGTGAATGACAATGAATCTAATGATTATGTAAAATCTTCTTGAATGTAGAATAGCAAGCTTGGATAAATAAACGTAGCTAATAAGGTGTGGCACAGGTATGTAAGGCTTACCCTTTCTTTCTTTTGGCATGTCCTAGAGCTCAGTAAGGTATGACATGACACGCACCTTGGGGTAACTCTACTCTTTGATTCCGAGCTTGGTTATGATGCTTATTCTCTTTTGTCATGAGCATGCTTCATATGGTTGAGTCTATTGTATGATTAATAAATGAATAAGCTACTTCATATGGTTTTGATATGTATCCATGATTCCGAAGCCCCGTTTGATATGTTTCCGAGTTTGTCTATGATTCTTATTCACTTTTGATATGAGTACGCTCGATATAGTTGAGCTTATTATATGATTGAATAACGAGATGAGCATAAAGAATCCTGTTTCTAAATGAGTTCTGTAAGTTTTAATGTCCCTAACTTTCGTAAAAGATCTTGGATTTTCTTTGAAACGTTCGTAAAAGTTTTGTAGTAAAAATGTCCGTAACTTTCTCATACTAAACCGGATTGACTTGAAACGTGTCTATGATCCTTCAATTGTCGGTAAGAGTATGTCTCTATCGAGTCTTGATTTATGTGCATATGGTTTCGCACTACTCTGTTCGAGCAAGTCTCAGTATGTCCTTCGCTGCGTCCCGGGCCAGGGTATGTTCTCGTGCGTACTTCTCTGCATTGTTCACTGCGTCCCTCTCACTTGCGGGCCGGGGCATGTTATATATGATATGATGACGGGGTGGTGGCCAGGATGGCATATGATGACTCTATTCACCACGTCCCGCAAAAGAGGGTCGGGGCACGTTACATGCATATGTGATACATGACATTGGCATACATGATTTCATTCATCGCGTCCCTCAATGGAGGGTCGGGGCACGTTATATGCAAATATGATATATAATGATGACATACATGATTCCATTCACCGCGTCCCTCAAATGGAGGGTCGGGGCACGTTATATGCAAATATGATATATAATGATGACATACATGATTCCATTCACCGCGTCCCTCAATGGAGGGCCGGGGCACGTTATATGCATATATAATATATGGTAATGACATACATGAATTTACTCACCGCGTCCCTCACTAGAGGGCCGGGGCACGTTATATGATACATGATATACGATGATGGTATACATGATTTTCATTTGAAAAGGCAAGTGCTTTGATGTTTAAAAGTTCATACTTGATTCTGGTAAACCTGTGTTTCAGCTATGATTCTCTTTTACTGTGATACTTACCTTACATGCTCAGTACATTTTCCGTACTGACCCCCTTTCTTCGGGGGCTGCGTTTCATGTCGCGCAGGTACACCCGGATGAGTAGAAGCCAATATAGAAGATGTTCCAGCGGCGTTGGCAAGCTCCATTTGCTCCTGGAGTGCTGTCGAGTCAGAGTATATGTGCTATGATGTCTGATTAATGTTAGAGACTTTGCAGACAGAGTCGTGGGTATTGGTTGTCAATTCTGTAAGCGGCTCCATCAGCCGATGTGTCATTTTGTGTTATGATATAAGTTCTATATGATTACTGACTTTGTTTGATTTGAAAGCAACGAAAAAGAATATTTCTGAAAGTTGTACTATGCATTTCATCTTTATTTGATTTAAAAAGTCCAAAAGATTATGTATGTAATAAGAGTCAGCGGGTTCGCTCGGCTCCGAATATGGGGTCGGGTGCCCATCACACCTTAGTAAGGTTAGGGTGTGACAGTCCTGCACACATGTTTAATATCAATAGGAACAGTAATTAGTTAACAAAATACTGTTAAAGAAAGAGGTAGTAAGTTTGGTTACTTACCTCTCGAAAGGATACATCCACCTAGTTTGAACCGGGCCTCCAAGGCGCCTCTTGTACAAGATGAATGGGAAGATGTTCCATCACATCAAAAAATCCACATGGAAAGATCTTCTCGAGCTTAGTTGTAATGACTGGTATATTTTGTTCAATTCTTTGAAGGTTTTGTACCGTCAAAGTGTTAGAACATAAATCCTTGAAGAACAAACTTATCTCTGTGATTGGTTTCCATATTCTTTCCGATAGGCGGCTAAATGCAATAGGAATCAAAGTTTCCATGAAAACATAGCAATCATGACTTTTCATACCAATCAATTTTCCTTCATTCATATCAGCACGCTTGTCAAAATTAGACGCATACCCCTCTGGCATCCGCAAATTCTTAACCCATTGACAAATCTGTCGTTTCTCCTCCAAAGTGAATGAAAAACTAGCCTTGGGCTTGAACACTTTATTATTCGCTAACTCTTGCAAGTTCAATTTAAGGCGCCTACAATATTCCTTTAGGTCCAATCTAGCTTTTGGGTTATCTTTTGTCTTGCCTTTAACATCCATAACAGTGTTGAACAAATTATCAAATTAATTTTTTTCAATATGCATCACATCAAGATTAGGCCGTAGAAGATTATCCTTCCAATACGGTAACTCCCAGAATATGCTCTGTTTAGTCCAATTATGTTCAACACCATAACTAGGCAGTCTATAAGGGGAAACTTCTATGACCTTAGGCAAGTGACAAACCCTCCCCTAAATTTCTTCTCCTGACAATGTTCGAGGTGGGGGATCATTTTCAGTTTTATTCTTTCTAAATGCTTGTTTCATTTTCCTGAATTGGTGATCCATAGGCAAGAATTGACGATGACAATCAAACCATGAATTTTTGTGGCCATGTTTTAAAGTGAAAGCTTTACTAGTTTCCATGCAATGAGGACAAGCAAGCTTTCCAGCAGTCATCCAACCAGACAAAATCCCATACGCAGGAAAATCGTTAATAGTCCACATCAAAGAAGCACGCATATTGAAATTGCTCTTAGTTGATATATCATATGTCACTACACCTTCACACCATAATTGTTTTAACTTATCAATCAAAGGTTGTAGATAGACATCAATCAAAACTTTTGGATTACGAGGACCAGGGAAAACACAATTTAGGAACATATAGGGACTTGTCATACACATCTCAGGCGGTAGATTATATGGAGTAAAAAATACAGGCCAACAAGAATAGGGTGCAGTCGAAACAGAGTATGGTGTGAAACCATCCGCACACAAACCTAAACGAATGTTTCTTGGTTCACTAGCAAAATCAGGATAAGTTCTATCAAAATGTTTCCACGCTTCTCCATCCGATGGATGACACATAACACCAGGTGGCCTTCTATTTTCGCTGTGCCATCTCATGTGAGGAGCAGAACTCGGCGATGCAAACAACCTCTTTAACTTAGGTATAATAGGTAAATAATGCATCGCCTTAATTGGAACCGTCTTCCCACTAGGTGTCCGCTTATAACGCGCATGTCCACACATTTTACATTCATTTAAATCAGCATCTTGCTTATAGAACAACATACAACCGTTTGGACAACAATGAATGCTATCATACGACAATCCTAATTTGGAAACCAATCTCTTTGCTTCATAGTAACTCTTAGGTATGTCGAATTCCGGACTAACTAGTTCCCCTACAAGCTTAATCATTGAGTCCATAGCAGCTTCAGTAACAGTCCAATCTGATTTGATGTTAATCATTCTAACTGCAACAGACAACTTAGAATGCTGACTCCCTACCCAAAGTGGACGACTAGCCTCTTCTAATTCTTGATAGAAGCGCATTGCTTCTTTATTAGGAGGTTCCTCAAAATTTTGCTCAGGTTCAAACCCAGACTGTACGCCAAAAGCATCATTAACCATATCATTAACTCTATCATATTGGACATGACTATATTCCTGCGACACACTACTTTCACCGACAACCATATTGTAAAATATACTATTGACCCCATCAGTCTCTCCATGATCAGTCCAAACATAATATTTCTGCTTAAACCCACGACTATATAAATGAACCCTAATCTCTTCTGGTTTCAAATACTTCATACACCGGCAATGAGAACAAGGACACTTAATTGTCATTGCATGTGTGATAAACCCATCAACACCTTCAACAAATTCATCATGTACACCCACACGATTACTATTATTCATATTATACATCCACATACAATCCATCTACAAAAATATACCCACAAATTATTGAGGTTATAGAAATATATTATAACTTAAGAATTCTAACTTAAAATATAACTTAAGAAAACACTATCCCAACCACTTATAACTTTGAATTCTCAATAACAATTCTAACTTTAATAATTTATAAATTCTAACTTTAATATAATTTTGAAAAGCACAATCCCAACCAATTCTAACTTTGAATTTTCAATAACAATTCTAACTTTAATAACTTATGGATTCTAACTTTAATTCTAAAAATTGAAAAGTAAATCTAGTCAAATAAAGTCTACATTTTAGTTTTGAGGTTATAGAAATATTATAACTTAATAATTCTAACTTTGAAAAGCACAATTCCAACCAATTCTAAAAATTGAAAAGTAAATCTAGAGAAATAAAATCTACATTTTAGTATTGAGGTTATAGAAATACGATAACTCAACAATTGTAACTTTGAAAAGCACAATCTCAACCAATTCTAATT
Source organism: Lycium barbarum (assembly GCF_019175385.1). Classification (NCBI taxonomy): domain Eukaryota; kingdom Viridiplantae; phylum Streptophyta; class Magnoliopsida; order Solanales; family Solanaceae; genus Lycium; species Lycium barbarum. The sequence continues at coordinate 106,507,898 of NC_083343.1, forward strand.
TGGAATTATCAATAACAATTCTAATAACTTATGGAATTCTAACAAAAAGCACAATCCAACAAAAAAAAAAAAACTAGTCAAATAATTAAAGTATACATTTTTGCACATATTCAACATCAATAATATTACAAAGAATGATAACTAAGCTAACACAAATACATTGACAAAGAACATGAAATATAGCACAATCTCAAGCCAAAAAAAAAAAAAAAGATGACAACTAAACTAGTCAAATAAAGTTTACATTTTTTTCACAAATTCAACATTAATAACATTGCAAATGATGTTTAACAAAGCTAAATAGATTAGCATTAGGCCTAAAATCTACAAATAAAACTAAAATTGAAAGAATTTTAAAAGCCCTAATTTAAGAGAAACTAACCTCAATTAATTAACTTCAAAACGGGTCTGGGGTTGGTGGGGACGGGTTGTGCATACGGCGGCGCTGGGCGGAGGGGAGGGGGCGACGGGTAGCTAGGGTTTGAGGGGAATGGGAGTTTAATTGGGAAGAGGAGAAGAAATGGGTATGAAAACCCGTCTGGAATGTTTTTAAAGAAAAACCGACGGACAAAACCGACCCTATCCGTCGGTTTCCTAAAAAAAAAATCTTATTATTTTTTTTTAAACAAATTGAATTGCATATTATTTAAAATATTTTTAAAAATAAAACCGACGTCGTCCGTTGGTTTTATATTAATTATTATTTTATTTTTTTAATAAAACCGACGTGGGACGTCGGTTTTTTTTTTTTTTTGCGGATATATATTTTCAAAATTCTGCCAAAAAAATCGACATCGTCCGTCATTTTTCTAATTAAAATAATTTTAAAAAAAATAGAAATGTAAAATATCGACGCAGGGAGTCGATTTTCCGTCGGTTTTGTCCGTCAATTTTTGGCAGTTTTTTAGTAGTGTGATTACATAAATGAAGGATTGAAAGAAACAAGAGTGAAATAGTCATCGCATAGGATAAAGGGGGAAGCATGTCTACTGTTCAAAGTTGATGGGAAACTTTAATTTTTAAAGTAAAATTGGGGGGTGAAAATCATTTTCACCCCTTTGGGTAATTCGGAAACGAAATGGGTGGTGCATTGATTTGTCAGGTCACGTGGATAAAATGAACAGAATTAAGGGATATGTATATGTTGATAGTATAAGCATATACCTATATTAAACTTTTTTCAAAAGGTAAAAGGTTAAATATGACTCTGTTCCCTTGAAGTAAAGGCTAACAATGAGGGCAAATTTATTTGAAAAGTGTAATGAAGGTTAAATATGGTCCGGTCCTTTCTCGGATTCCGCGCAAATAGGGAGCTTAGTGCACCGGCCTGTCCTTAATGGAGGTTAAATATAAATTATTTTTAGAAAAATTTACTTGTCATAGCTATCTCTAAGACTTATTAGTATAATAACTACTTTATTCTTTATTTAATTCTCATAGCTTTATTTTTCCAAAATGACATTCCATAACTGGTCCAGTAAGTTTCAAAATACATATACCTCTCTCTATTCTCCCTCACTACACATTTCAAATTTTTCATCTTCTCCAAACCCTAACAAAAATCTCTCTCCTCTTCTTCCCCTCCCCGTCGCCTCTCACCCCTCTCTTTCTCTCTCTCCGTTGCCTCTCCTCACCAATTTGTTCAAGAATTTAAAAGAAAGAACAAGAAGGACATCACTGGTAACCCGAGAGCTCTTAGAGGATTGAGGACAGCTTGTGAAAGGGCGAAAAGAACTCTTTCCTCCACTGCCCAGACAACAATTGAAATCGATTCCCTATATGAGGGAGTTGACTTCTATACGAACATTACTCATGCCAAATTTGAGGAGTTGAACATGGATTTTTTCAGGAAGTGTATGGAGCCCGTTGAGAAACGTTTGAGGGATGCCAAGATGGACAAGAGCACTGTACATGATGTTGTTCTTGTTGGTGGATCTACTCGAATTCCCAAGGTTCAACAACTATTGCAAGACTTCTTTAACGGGAAGGAGCTTTGCAAGAGCATCAACCCAGATGAAGATGTTGCCTATGGTGCTGCTGTGCAAGCTACCATTCCTTCGCCGCCCAAAAAGAGAATGGAGAGCTAAAACATGTTTTATTACAATGTTAATAGTTTCTTTGAATTGTATTTCGCTGTATTTCAATCGATTCATCTTTTTTTAGTGTAAATATAGTGAATGTTTCAAATATAAAGTCTGTTTTACTCCACTTTATTTTCACAATTTTTATATTTCGTTGTATTTCAATGTATTCATCTTTTTTTGGTGTAAATATAATGAATGTTCCGATGGGACATTTGTAAACAATGATATATAGCCGCTGGGACATTTGTATTTCGTTGTATTTCAAAATGACGAAATACAGCCGCTGGTGTATTTATGTATTTCTAAAAGTTTAGAATAGAGTAATTTAGAAAGAGAAACGTAAGTTGTTATGAAACTTCAGCCGTTATGCGTGATACATGGTTGATTTAATTTGACTTACAATTTTAAATAAAAGAAGAGAATATGTTCCATAAATAAAGCATATTTTTATTCTGTCGGATATTGTATTTCAAAAACGCGAACTTTGGCGGATTTTGTATTTCCTTGTATTTCTGTATATTTCAAAAACGTAAAATACCATCGAATACAACAAAACTAGTTACGGTTTGTAAATATAAAAAAAATAGTTATAAATTGTTAGAAGCTATTAAAAAATAATTATTTATTTAAGTTTCGCTTATTTTTAAGGCAGAGGGTTAAATTTGACCCATTTCCCTATAAAGAATGCAATCTTTCAGAGGTATATGTTTAAAGTGCAGCAAACGCTTCTGAAGTTAATTTAAAGGGGTTAAATTTACAAAAATTCAAAGACTTTGACTATACCTTAAATTGAGATCCTGAAATCCATTTTTTTGCGCGGATTGTTCTTCTTTTAGGGTGGTCTTTAATTTATGTCCCTCATATTGCTGGTCTTTAATTTTTGTCCTTCGCTTAAAAAGGCGGCTGAAAATACCTCGAGGTTTTGGGTTCAAACCCCCGCTCAGTCAAAAATAAAAAATCGCAAAGCAAGACTTTTGCAAAAAGTCTGCCATCTCCGGCATAGGTTCTATGTAACTTCGCCCAATAGACATAGGTTTCTATGAACCTATGCCATGCGAAAATATTATTATTTTGGACTCTACTAGGTTTCGAACCCAGAACCTCGAAATATTTTCGGTTACCTTTTTAAGCGAAGGACAAAAATTAAAAATCAGCGAATTGAGGGGCAAAAATTAAAAACCAGCGAATTGAGGGACAAAAATTAAAAACCAGTCTGTATGAAGAACAATTGTGCAAATTTGACTATTTGTACCTTTTGGCCCTATAACAACTTAGCTAGGTCGCCAATTAAAATTCTAAACTCATTAATATTACAACGGAGAGTTGTGGATGCAGAGGTACTTCACAATAACTTGAAATTTTAGATCCAACGTTGTTATTAGTGCAGCTGCCAAAATGAGCTTCGCCCCGAGACCAGTCCAACCCAATCTGGTGAATGGATAAGGCTGAGCTAAGGCTTCTCAACCCATTTTAAATCGTGAAACTTATATAAACAGCTATCTTTTATAAGCTCCTAACAATATATAGCTACAAGTTTGGAAATTATAAGTCGTAGCTATCTTTTATGTGGTTTCGATTGTGTTTCATTGTTTTGAAATACAGTGAATACAAAATAGTCAAAACAAAGTGGAATAAAAATAGGCTCTATATTTGAAACATTCACTGTATTTACACCAAAAAAAAAGATGAATACATTCAAATCCTTTCAAAAAAATACATTGTATTCGGGTGTACACAATTTCTACTTCGAAATACAGAAATACAAGCGAATACAAAAACATACACTCTATACAAAAAAATGCAAGTGAAAATACAAAATACCACTGTATTTATACCAAAAAAAAAAGATGAATACATTCAAATCCTTTTAAGAAATACACTGTATTCGAGTGTATTTGATTATTTAAATACACATTTTCTCCTTCGAAATATAGAAATACAAGCGAATATAAAAAAATACACTCTTAAGTATACTAAAAAATGGAGAATACAGTCAAATCCGTTGGATCTTCGAAGAAAAATTAAAAAATACACTCTATGTACACTAAAAAAAAAATGAAGAATACAATCAAATCTAGTCGAATGTCTGGTGAAAATACGAAATACACTTTAGATCTGAAATGGGACGGAAAGACGGTGTTAGACTTGGTGAACGAGTTGAGGTTGTTGAATCTGAGCTGGCGGATCTCCGGTTGTGAATCTGAGCGGCAGGATGTGGTGGTGAACGGATTGAGGTCCTTGAATATGAGCCGTCGGATCTCCGGTTGAGGATCAAAAGGTAAATATAAACCAATTGAAACGGAAATACGAAAAAGGAAGAAAACGCATCAGAGATTCTGATTTCTAATGTAAACAAAATTTCATCTTTCTCCACAAGGAAGTATGGTGTATTAACAATCGTGACTTGCGCTTAAATATACATCAATAAGTGGGTGAATTGATAATCCAAAAACAAAATATCTAAACCAGAGAAAAACAAAGCTTAAGCCGTCGGGGACCGGAGCATCGGGACACAGACGATTGGGAACATCGGGGAGTCAATGATTGACAATGAAGTGGTGCCATCTTCTCTAGCAGAGATTGCTCCTATTCTTCGTGTGAACGGAGAGGCGTGAGATCTCACAGATCTGGGGGGGTGAGGAGACGGAACGGAGAGAGAGAAAGAGAGGGGTGATGGACATGATAGATTTGGGAGGTGAGAAAAAATCAATTGAAAAGAGAAACTTGTGAAATACAATACAATAGTTATGATGTATAATTTAAAAAAATATTTTAGCTATAAAAAATAAATAAAATGAAATGTAGTTATTATTCATAAATAGGTTTTAGAGATAGCTATGACAAGTATATTTTTCTTTTAAATATGTGGCTATTAAGCCAAGCCCCAATCCGCCCTGCTGCCTCATGTAGCCAGCAAAAATTAAATTAAATAATTAATTAATTTAACATAAAAATATAAAAATAAAATAAGATGAAGGAAAACCAAAAAAATCACAAATGAGCGTAACAAGGTCAGGAGTTCTTTTGGAATCGGTTTTTTTCTATTATAAGAATTTAAATTATTAGCTAGTCCTGCACACAACTTTAGGGTTCCCTTACCTCAACCGCGCTTTTTATTTGAAGTTTGTATGCATGGAACTAACATAACTCTGTGTTACTGTGTATTTAATCAATATTATGATGAATTAAGAACGATACATTTTTTTTCCACACAAAATTTTTGTACTTACCTCAACTCATTTGGTAAATGTGTAAGTGTGTATACACTAAAAATACTAAAATTGATGCATCATCGAGTTTCCGATATTGCAGTATAACTAGGAATATATACATGTTGTTTGGATGGTTGTTACCTATTATATTATATCGTATTGTTATTTTAAATATAATGTTTGTTATGACTGTTATTTAAACTTTATTGTATCGTATCGTTAAATCCATCGTCATATAACGATGAAAATTCTCATTTGATGTAATGATCGATTTGGTGTGATCGCGAAATTAGCTTTTTTGTTTCTATATTTTGACGTTGCTTATTATTTAACAATCCTATTTTATGCTTTCCCCTACTTTTTTTTTTCATATAATAACTCTACCCCTTAACCTACTTTCTGTTTAATATTGTAAGTTAATTCTTCATATTGTTGATGTGTTTCATTATATAACAACGAAAAATTATACAATCTATCCAAATGTTATTTTATCAAAATAATAGAACACGGTACAATACAATGCGTTATAAAACTACGTGTAACAACCATTTAAACAAGATGGCAAATGTGATGACTTTAATAAATTATTAGGTAAATAAGTTTTTAAACTCTTTTTATTCTTTAATCTTTAACAATTAAAATGATAATAAACTTAATTCACATCTAATACTTCGAAGTTGTTCTTTCTATCGCATACTTAATATTAAAAAAAAGAAAAGTGTAGGACCAGCCCACGAGCCATCCTACGGCTTGCTTAAAGTTGGGCTGGGCTAGCGTTGTTTTTAGAGGCAACTTACACAAATAACTATACTTTGGGTTTTTTTTTAAGCATAGCTACACTTTTGCTAATTACATTTATAGCTACAGTAACGTGTATTCAAATTCGGTTGTATTTCAATTCGACTGTATTTCGCTCTATTCAATTTAGATGTATTTAATTCAACTGTATTCATTCGTAACTACTTTTACACTGTATTCAACCTATTGTATTTAAATTCGATTGTATTCAAACAACTAAATGCAAAAAAACATAGGGATATTCAGCTATATTCAAAATTCACTGTATTCATTTGTATACAAAAAAAATCTCTTACGAAATATAGGCAAAAAATACATAAAGAAACGTCTATTTTACACTAAAAAAATAACGAATACACTCAGATCTGAGATACAAGAAATAAAATACGCTCAGATCTGAGATACAAAAAATAAAATACGCTCAGATCTGAGATACAAGAAATAAAATACACTTAGCTCTGAGATATAACAAATAAAATACACTCAGATCTGAGACACAACAAATAATATACACTTAGATATAAGAAAATACACTTAGATCTGAGAAACTTTGGTCGATTAGCCATGGATTCCGGCCATAGAAGATGACTGCGGTGGAGGAGAAATGAGTGGTTAGAGAAGATGACGGCGGAGATCTGGGTGGTGGAGAAATGAGAGGCTAAAGAAGACCCCGGCAAACTCGTCGCCGCGATCGACGAACGGACTCCATGTTGAAGTCACACGGACTGGAGCCATGTTTTGATTGTGCTTCCTCAAGAAAATCAAATCCTTCACAAAAAAATTTAGAAACAATCCTTCACAAAAAAAATTTAGAAACACACTTCAAAAAAAGGGAAAAAACATAGACCAAAATGTAAAAAAACAACAACATTGCACCAAAGAAATGTGGAGGAAGGCGACGCGCAACCATTGTCACCGCCCGTAAAAGTGGTGGAGGAAACTGTCTCCGTCGTTGTAACTTCGATTGTCGGTGAAATTGAAACCAAAAGTCAAAGAGATAAATTTTAAGAAAAGTTGAGGAGTAGGAAAAATTGTAAATACACAAATTTGATGTGAATTGTAATTAGCTATTCAAAGTTAGTTATGTATTGTAATTATTTTAAACTATAGCTACTAATAATAAATACCTAGTAAATGTTAGTTACACCATGTCCTTTTTTAAGGCTCTTTCAAATGAAAGGTTAGGCTATTGAAGTCTCTGGTCCGCTAGGGACCAACCCATTTTAATAGTAAAAATTTCAGGGAGCACGCTATCTTGGTCGCGCTATTTAAGTAATATTCACTTAAGTACCCATTGCTTCTTCTCGCTTCCTTTTGTTCACGCAAATTTCAACCCCTTTTTACATGTAGTTCAGTCATGTATGCACGACTAAAGCGCTAACATACTTGAAAAAATTAAAAGGGTGTTAAATGAGTTTGTTAGATTTGTCATGTTTTTGACAAATTGATGATTGTGTTTGTTCTTTATGATATATGGAACTTACGTTTCAACTTTGAGCTTATTTAGAGTAGATTTGGGTGTTGAATTGTGTGTTAGATTGTTGAAGTTTGAACAACAAATTATTATTTTTTGTTAGACGCACTTGTCTGAAATTTCAGCCTGTCTGTATATGTATTTCAGTCATGTATGACTGAGGTGCAAACATACATGAAAAAATTATTTATGACAAAAGATTCAGAAACACACATGACTGAAATTTTAGCCTATTTTTACATGTACTTCAATAATGTACGACTGAAGATCAGGCATATGAAAAATTCTAACATATATGATTGAAATTTTAACCAATTTTTACACTCACCTCAGTAAAAAATGTCTAAACTTTACCTTGAAAAGCCATACCAAACATCAGGCGAAAACGTCTGATGTTTGGCTTTCACAAGGCCACACTTTCAGACGCAAATGTGCCTGAAGCGAATAAACTTGCAAAAAACAATTACGAAGCGAGCACAAGTTAAATGACACCCACAAGCGGATATTTGCGCACTTCAGCCGTTTTAACAGCTCTAGTTATGGACTTGTGGTGACACGGACAGGGTTATCTTTGAAACTACTTGCAATATTCAACATATTATGAGGCCCACCAAATTGAGCTGGTGGGGGCGATTAAACTCTTTTTTTTTTTTGCACGAATTTCCCTTCAAAGGCGATGGTCTTTAATTATTGCCCCTCAAGTTTCTGTTCTTTAATTTTTGCTCTTCGCTTAAAAAGTGGCCGAAAAGATCCAAAATATTGGGTTTCAACCCACACTCATTAAAAAAAAAATCGCAAGGCAGGGTTTTGCGAAAATTCTGCCAGAATTTACCTTAAAATTGTGCCTTATAAGGCAGAATTCTGTCTTAAGACAAAAGTTTGTCTTGCGAAATTTTGCAAGACAATTTTTTTTTTTACTCTGTTGGAATTCCACAAAGTTAGGCCTTAAGCCTAATTTTGCTACGAAACTTTGTCTTGCGGGTTTTTTTTTGTTGACTGAGCCGGTATTCGAACCCAAAACCTCGCGGTATTTTAGGCGAAGGACAAAAATTAAAGACCAGCAATTTGAGGGATAAAATTAAAGACCACCCCTGAATAAGGACAATCGTGCAAATTGCCCGATTAAACCCATTTTACTAAACAAAACAGTCACATTGTTGTTGGTCTAAAACAAGAAAAATGATGAGCCACTTCTTCTCAAGAGTCAATATTATAATCTAGTAAATAAAAGCTTTTTGATGGATGTCTCTTTTGATAGAAACAAGTGGAAATCTATACAAGAGTTTCCTGAATTTTCACATCTATAATAAGACTTTACACCTAAAACTAAAATAGAATGAATTATTATTGCTCCTAGGATTCAGCAGGTAGGAATTTCTTTGCTCAAGCGACATCATTGATGTGTTATTGATAGATAATGATCTAAATACTATTTGGATGCACACATCTAATGAAGACAAGAAAAATCATTTGGGCAAGATCTGAGTGCAGATTGGAGGAAGGTGTAGTGGTGTACCAATATCAAGGTCCAAAGAAGAAATATTTTCAAACTTGTGAAGTGTTACATTCGTCTCAAATTATCTGTCGTCGTTTCTAAAAGTAATTATCTCAAATTTATTTGTCATTTTAGAAGTTAAAGGCATAATCAATTATTTTTTCTTCATTTTACCCTTAGTAGAATTTAGTCATTAATGGAGATGACACATAAATTGAGTAAACATTTAATGGAGAGAGATTGTAACTAAGACATAAATAAGGGTAAAGTAGGTCAAATACACCTCCTAATTAATATTTTTTGAGGGGCGTGTAAAATAAAAAAGCGATAGATAATTTGAGACGGAGGGAGTACATGCAACACTTTAGTTGTTTCTTTTCCATTTTTTCCAGTCTTTTTTACTCCTTCCGTCCCAAAATATATGGTATACTTTCTTTTTTAGTTTCCCCGAAAAGAATATTATTCTTCCTTATTTAGACATAACTAGTATTCATACCCATGCGATGTGCGGAGAATATCAATAGACCAATCTTAAATAATTGTGATTTTGCTTGCTTAATCACTGTAGAAAAATCTAACCCTACCCCCCCCCCCCCCCCCCCCCCAAAAAAAAAATTAGAATGTATCATTTTTATTTCTATTGTTGGTAGCTTTTATATTTTACTACCTCAGGTATGTGATCTTATCAATAAATAGCGTTTTTTTCATCATAGTTTCTTTATAAAAAATTCTCATCTCAAACTTAGATAGTCTATCCTTTAATAAAGAATTAGTTTTAGTATAAGAAAAACTAATTCTAGCTAATAAACTAATACTTGTATCTAATTTAATATCAAATCAAATTTAATTGCTTCAATTTTTAAGATTTCATTCTTGTGGAGATCATTTATTAATTTTTCTAAGTCAATTGCTAGTATCTTTCTACACGTAAAAAATAAAGTAAAGGCTGTTAAAATGATTCTCCATGCTTTTTAAGTTAGAAAAAGAAGGAAATTTTGACATCTAATTTTTATAACCACTATATTCCACAAATATTATTTTCAATTCCATACACCCTTTCTTCTGTCTAGGCGATTGTTCACCCGTTCCAATCCATGTTAATATCCATTAATTAAAATTTATGTTAATATTTAAGTTTTTCCAAATTATTACTCCTATATTAATTTATATTTACTAATTATTATTTTTTATTTTTCAATTAAATAAAAAACATACTACACTCAATTTAAAAAAAATTATATGTCATTGATAAGAAGTATATGTTCTGTATTTATATAGATATCCTTGCGTTTCTTGTCGAAAATCTGAGATCTACTTCAACTTCTTTATTATCTCCTTTTCTAAGCTGGTGATGTTAGTGTTAAATTTATGAAGAGACTTGAGAATCGATCTCATTAAATAGTGTATTGAGAACGTTTTGTGAATTATATGTATTCAACAACTCCTTGAAAATCTGAAAACAAACAAAAGCGAAAGTTCAAAAACACATTAAAAGAAAAAGTATGCAAGAATACATGAGTACAAAGCAAGCTTTAAAAATAAAGGTAAAAAAAGAGCATAACCGGAGGTTGATTGGTAATTATCAACTTGTGTCGACATAAATTTATAAGGAAATTCGAATGACAAACCAACTTGAAGAGCATAAATAGAAATTGCAAGTATTGTAAATTGAAAAACATATATATCAAATATAAATCTTTTATCCAATATAAAGATCTTCGAATTTACACACATCTTTTCATTAAGAGCGGAATTTAGAGCATCACACCTGCCATCGACATATACTTGAATAATGATTGTATGTGGGATAAGGCATTATTACCCCCCCCCCCTGAACTATACCGGAAGTTGCTACGACACACCTTACCTTTCCCTGGGTCCTATTACCCCCCTAAACTTATTTAAAACAGAATATTTACCCTCTTAAGTGCTGACATGGCAAGGAGTGTGTGTTTCACTCTCTTTGAGAGAGTGAGAAACATACAAAACGGGAAAACTTAATTTTTTTCTTAAAAATCTGTATTTTCATAAAATATGAAAAACTGAATTGTTTTTTAAAAAATATGAAAAATCCTTTTTTTTTAGAAAATAAATCTGGAAAACTGAGTCCTCTTATTAAAAAAATTTGGACATTTTTAATTTGGAAAACTGATTATTGTTTTCTATATATGAAAATAAATCTAGTTATCCAAATTTAGTTTTAAAAAACGGGTTTTCCACATTTTAAAAAAATAATTAATTTTTCCAAAATTTTATAAAAATTCAATTTAGGGGGGTAAATATTCTGTTTTAAATAAGCTTAGGGGGTAATAGGACCCATGAAAAGGTAAGGTGTGTCGTAGCAACTTCGGGTATAATTCGGGGGGATAATAGTGCCTTATTCTATTGTATGTAGACAAAATAAAGCATATGGCTACATATTCAACTGCAAAATGGAAGAGACAAAATCACTTTTTTAATTAATTGCTAAAGAAAATATTCAAAATGCAAATAATCCTATATTTTGTAGCCATATTTTTATAATTGTGTTTGATCTGGCGTTTGTATTAACTTTTTGGAATTGTAAACTATTATAATAGAGAGAGGAAGGAGCCAAAGGATGTGTTGATCTTTAATGATTCAAAATTATGATAAGGATTCAAATTTAAAAATCAAATCTGAAAATCTTTTCGAAAAACTTTCGATTAAGTGTTCATTAGTGGACTTCCTCTTTTAAAAAATCGAACTCCAACTCTAATTTTAAACAATGATCATTATCTCATTGATATATGTAATATCATTGCTGTAATTATTTAGAAGTATTAATTCAATAAAGCTAACATGTTTTTCATATACCATTAAAATATTTATAAATAATCAATTTATAAAATATTAACAATAACTATATTTTAATTGAATAGAACTATTTTTTCATCATAGCTGGTCTAATTGACATATTTTAAATAATAAAAAAATTATTTTAAAATAACAAAGCTTTCAACGTCTTCAACAATCTTATAGTAAATTACACCGAGAAAATTGAACTGAAACCATAAATGAAATAATCATTGTAATATTCTTTCTACAGTATCACTAATGGTAATGCATATATTTATTCCAAAACTAATGTAAATTAACTAATGAGAAGACCACATAGACAATATAAACGGGAGAAAATATTTTGTTTTCTTAAATGAAAATAAAAATGTGCATTGTCAGAAAAATTAATTCTACATATAAAAAGAATATACCATCTTCTCTACCTGTCTCATCTCCTTTTGTTAGATCTTCTATCCCGAAAGAGAACAGTACCTTAGTTGCCTCTTGTTGTGTTCTTGTACCTCTACTTCAATATAATTATTTTTTTTATCAGGATATAAGAAATAGACCATCATTCAAACTTATGAAAACATTAAAAGAAGAGTACATTTGTTTACCGTGGGAGAGAGAACAACATATTAATATACATATGGTCATAAATAATTGATAATTTCCTAATCAAATGAACTTACCATTGCTGCATGACTGCATATAGGAGGAGTGAGAAAAAGATTAACGGAAGAAGTTTCTTTGAATTTGAGACTATGACAATCCACCTGCACAGAAAAAGCTAAACAAAGGTCAATCAATTGTAAGAAAATAATTCTTCAACTCAATTCAAATAATAAATATGATGTTGAAAAAATTGTGGGATTGACAATGATCTAGGGGATTAAATAAGAGAAGGGAGAATAATAGATTTTATTTTTTAAACAAATTCAATTTTTTCTATCTCTCAATTCAAAATTCAAATTCATAAGCCTTTATATTCAAATCCACTTACAATACTATATGTATATCCAACGCTAGTATCCATCCTCGAACAACTTGCCGGTTTGTTTATTTTATTGGCTAAGATCTTTTGAAATTGATTTTTTCCTAATTAGATAAGATAAGTACAATATGTAGATAAAATCACAATAGGAGTAAGTAAGTGGTTTAGGGTAAAAAATGGTTTAGACGGATAAGGAGAAAGACCAAAAGAAAATATAACGGTTTGCTGATACAATTAAATAGTGGATTTGGTTTGATTATGAATTCAAAATAGTTCATTAGTTTTATGTAAATTTTTAGTGAATCTTATTGATAATATTTTGTTATAAGATCTTTAGCTTTACATTCAAATTTGAAAACTCTATATTTTTGGTATTTAAGGTGTTTTTAATATTTGTTCTATCACGACAAATTTGCATGATTATGCACACTAATCCACTAATTAAATAATAGATATTAATCTCATAAAATCATAAAGAATTGTCAATTTTGCTTCTGCTAGTTAACTATGCTCAAAGGAAAAAAACAAAAAAGAAGTTGCTAAACATGAAGAATCTACATATACTCATATTCATATTCAAAGTTATCTTTATATATAATTAGTTAGAAGCAAGAGTAGGAGTAGGCATAGTATATATCTACGGAAAATATCTCCATCTTTATCTTAATTTCCATTCATTATTTTTACTTTTCATTTTTGTCTTGAAAAATTAATATAACTTCTTAATCATGCCTATGTTATAAATTTTAGGTTTAAACATTAGAATATATTTATCTTCAACTATATTTTAGGTTTAGACATTAGAATATATTTATCTTCAAATCCAAAGTTTAATCTTCTAATTCAAATTTAAAAGTTCTATCCAAAAATTCAGAAGCTTTATCATACAAATCAAACTCAATTCGGTTTCAGATTTTGAGTAGATTCGAAAACTACTCTAATCTTGAAATTGAATTTTATTTTTTTACAAAAATTCTTTATAAAATTCTTATTAACTTTGTCCTAATTCACATTAACTTTGTCTTAAAATTGCCAAGTGGCTTGTTAGTAGGTTGTCACTTGGCTTAACCACATTACTTGTACCTCTCCTATTTTATATACTAATATTCGTACCCGCGCGATGCGCAGCGAGTATCAAAGAAAACTAATCATAGAAAATTATTATCTTATTGTTTTCATACAATAAAAACAATTATTATCTACGTAATAAATCTTATACTCTAATAATAACTATTATACTCTAAGAAGTTACTTGTTAAAAGTAGGCAAATATTTTGAGCGAAGTATGAATAATAACTCATCCCCCTTTTTTTCCCTCAATAAATAACATCATCTAATCCCCCAGCCCACTCCACCCACACCCCACCCCCACCCAAATTGCATGATGTCTCAACATGCAAAACTAAATTTGAGAAGGCTTTTTTGTAGCGAAGTAATAAGAGGTTTTGAGAAAATAATTAATATATAAATTGAGTTTTCGATTAAGAATTTTTTGAATCATTTTAATCCTAAAATAAAGTTTTGACTTAGGTTAAATTAAGATTACGTTGAAGAAGTTGTCAATATAGCAAGGTGAAAAAAATGAAGTGGGTGTATTGAATAAAATAACTTACCTGGATTTGGTGCAGATTATTTTACACTGATCTAGCCACTTTGCTTGTGCGATTAACTTCACCATGACACACACTCTCCTATGATATCTATATTTTATATAAGGATTAATTAGTAATATAGTTAAACCATATTAACTATTCGAGTATTTTGTACTGATAATATGTTAGTATTAAAACACCAAATGTCAAATGAATTCTGAAACCCACAAATAGACTTTGAGAATCAATCTTTAGCATTTAAAATTATTTTTCCCATAGAAATTTCCTTAACCTGCTAATATTGATTGTTCTCTTCAATAAATAACAAAGTCAATTAAAATTGGATGTTAAAATCACTACTGGTATAAAATAAGCTTGATTTAATTAAGGGTCTCATTTAAGTTGCATATAAGAAAACAATAGCATCAATAATAATCGCACAAGTCAAAAGTTATAGCGAATTTTTTAGCATTCTTTGAGTATTTAACTCACTATCTATATATTGAATATTTTTTGCTAATGATAACAGTTGTATTTTCTAATATTGATATTAGTTCAGTAAATTAGAGAATAAAGACAACTGACAGGAAATGGCTTACTTTATAATTTGTAAAAGGCTTTTTCAGCGCTCTTCTCTTCATAAATATCTTGTCAACGCTTCTTCCTGCATCATTACATAATAAAGATCTTTATTGACCCCTTGTTCTTTAGATTTACAGTTTCAAGCTAATGCAGTTAAACTACATAAACGCAATTTCTAAATGAAGAAAAAAAAGATGAAATTTACGTGCATACGATGATATCTACCTTTGCATGAAAGCCACAAATAGTTAGTATTAGAGCAGTCGTCATCATCTTCCTCTTCATGTAGGGTAATCTAGCTTCCATGAGATTTTAAATTAACGCAAAATAGGATTCAATAACAATAACAACAACATGTCCGGTGTAATCCCACAAGTGGGATCTGGGAGACTAAAGTATACGCAGACCTTGCCCTAATTTTGATCGGCGAGTTCCTACAACCAAACACAATACATATAATTTATCATAACTGTTACACCCCGGAAATTTCCCGTTAACGTACAATGAATAGATTAACTATCACGCCCCAAAACCCACCCTAGACGTGACCGGCATCCGACGTCATGAACAACATCGGAAGAACCTAAACGATACAATAATGACACTTGAACCTGCCAGGTTCAACATTCGCCTCCAACAGTTTATAAAGTAAATGTAACAAATCATGAACATATAAATTAAATCAGCGGAAGTCTTTATTCACCAAATACTTAGTCAAACGTAATGACGTGCCCGAGAGTTAATCAATAACTCAACAACTACCCACAAGAACGTATACTATGGAGCTTCTAAGATAATGAGCAATGTCTAAATTATCGGGACGCAGCCCGAAACTAAAAGACGAAAAGTAAAGATAGAATGGTGCCCCACGAACAATCATGTGGGCTCACTGAATAGTCTCGAAAGCAGCAAGTTCTCTTAAGTCGTAGGCGTATCACGAACCTGCTCTTCAATGATACCTAACATACCATAAAAAACAACAATGGTATGCCTGAGTACTGGGTACTCAGTGAGTGTCTAAGGGGCAATAGTTAACAAAACAAGATATAGTGAATAAAATCAATAAAATGATATCAATGAAAATAACAGTTCAAACCCAGGAATAAAGTGAGTCAGCAACATTAAAGAGTCATCAAAGAACCCAACAATGACATACACATTAACTTAACTCCTTACCATTTACCAGGCCAAGTATTTCACTTACGAATTCAATATCACCACAAGCCACTCACAGACAACAGGATACGAAACAAGCCACTCATAGGCAAACTAATCAATCAATCGATACTCCGGTTTAGGAAACCACGGAGGCTAATCGTCCTCTGGACTAGCACAGCAATAGATACTCCGGGCTAGGAAGCAACGGAGGCTAATCGTCCTCTGGACTAGCACAGCAATAGATACTCCGGGCTAGGAAGCAACGGAGGCTAATCGTCCTCTGGACTAGCACAGCAATAGATACTCCGGTCTAGGAAGATACGGAGGCTAATCGTCCTCTGGACTAGCACAACAATACTCGTATCGATACGTTAGGATCCATAACAGCTAATCGTCCTCTGGATTAGCACAGCTTGCCCATACAGGCCCAAACACCAACAAAATACAAATCATGGCATATTACCGACTCATCAATCATGGCTTAGAGCCGAATCTCACTTCTCAAGTCATCATCCCAAAAATGGAGGCATTTCAAGTCATAACCGATTTAGAATCTTATTCAAATCTCTTATTCAATTTCAAGTTCAAGAAACCCATTCAACAACAAAGTAAGTTTAAGGTCCAACCTTTAGAAGATTAAGTTCAATCATACAATAATGGGAAAAGCGAGTTTCACAAAGTAGTATAGTTCGTATAAAGTTCGATGCGGGCTTGACCCTACACACGCATGACCATGTCTAAAAGAAATCATCTTTAGTTCCAGAATAAATTCCACCAAACAAGAGTTATAACTTAAACAAACAATCAAGGAAGGATTCTCAAATACAATCCATGCTTTCACAATATAAGCATACTTCACAAGTAGACATAGTTGAAAAGATGATTTTTGGGATATAGACATACTTCAAGGAAGATTTTGGGAAAATCTAGACATACATGAAAAGATGAATTTTGAAATATAGAAATACAAAACACCTTCATAGTCAAAAGGATTTTCTAAAGAGATATACAAATCACAACCAAAGAGTTCGTAAAAAAACCGATAGAAAGAGTATGTTCAAAAGAGACATACCTTAATTTGTTAAACAAGGTTTAACAAATCACTTTTCTAATAAAGAACACCCAAACCCTAGCTTGAATCACTTTGGGAAGAATTATGTTGCAAACCCTAGGTTTTGGTCATAAAATCATGTTAGAAAGAGATTAGGAACTTGAATTCAACCTAGAATCATGGTAACACTTACCTTGTATGGTTCTTGAGGCTTGGGACTTGTTCTTATTGACTTTAGGGTAATTTTTCGTGAATGGGGTGCTGGGGAAATAAACCCCAAACCTTAAATATAACTAAAAACGCGTAACCCGAAATTTTGACCCGAATCTGACCCGATTCGCGATGGGTCCGCCATGCGGGACCATCGCGTAATGTTCTGCATCTCAATACTCAGACTTGCGCGATCGGCCCGCGATGCGGGGCCATCGCACGCGCCTCCACGCGCCTGAAAAGGCGGCGTGTGTCGGTTCTGCACAGTGTTCGGTAAAATGGACATAACTTCCTATACATAGCTCTGTTCAGGACTCATAATATACCGTTGAAAAGATATTTCAAAGAGCGACAACTTTCATGAAGGAAGGTTTTCCAAAGTCTCAATACATTTTCACGAAAATCGTCCAGAAGACAGACCTACCAAAACTTAGGCGAATTTAAGAAGCCTTAAGAACTTCACTAGTTGGTTTGCCTTCAAAACGACCATCTTCCACCCGAATTCATCAAGAATGGATTCATATAGATATAATATCATCTTAATAATACATTTTTACACATTCACACCTAGTTCAAGTTTACGGGGTGTTACATTAACGAAGGGCACGACGTATACGATGTTTTAATAAGTAAGAAATAACATTTGATGACCCTAATTAAGATTTCAAAGATATTCGAGGTAGGGGGAGAAAGTTTGCCAAGGGAAGGTAAGGCATACGATATGTATCGGAAAGGATTTACGAGTAACAAGTTAATGATGTTTTAGAGAAGAGTTATAATTCCCCTTAGATTGTTAATGAAGTGTTAAACAAGTGCTAAGAAGGTTCCCTGAGGATTTGAGATCAACCGAAGTGACGAGAACAAAATCGGAGAAAAGATAGATTATACGACCAATTATACAGTCCGTATAATGTTATACGGTCCGTATAATGGTCCGCAGAATCATCACCGTGAAGGTCCCTCACTGATGGGATTATACGGTCACTTATACGGACCGTATAATGTGCCGTATAATGGTCACAGAAGCGAGATGTAGGGGTGTTCATGGTTCGGTTTGGGTCGGTTATTGGTTAAAACCATAACCAAACCAATTTAGTCGGTTTTTAAATGTCTAAAACCATAACCAAACCAAGTAAAATAATAACCACCGGTTTG
Source organism: Lycium barbarum (assembly GCF_019175385.1). Lineage (NCBI taxonomy): Eukaryota > Viridiplantae > Streptophyta > Magnoliopsida > Solanales > Solanaceae > Lycium > Lycium barbarum. Next base: position 106,526,502 of record NC_083343.1, read on the forward strand.
GTTATTGTCGGTTTGGTTCGGTTTATGACTAGCCGTGACAATTCAAATATTCTCTCTCTACATTCTTCAAATTTCTTATGAAACTCTTTTTTCCTCATAGCCCACAAGGGTGAACTTTGCTGCATATTGAGGGAAAGACACGTTGTTGGCAAATCAGGTGGACCAAACTTGCAACGCAGTTTAGATTCAAAAGAACAAGTCAAACAGAGGTTTCAAAATACAAACAACCCTTATGCTTACGACTTATTAGAGTTGAGTTTGGATTGTTGGACATATTCTTTTAAGACATGGGCCTTAAAAATAAGTAGACCAAAATTAAATTAATAATTAAAAGGTATAAAATATCTTTAATTATTTATAAAAATCTAATATTATACATATAAATAATTATAAATTTTATGTATATAATTATCGGTTTGGTTCGGTTATTTATTCGGTTATTTTTTACTATAACCATAACCAAACCAAATATTATCGGTTTTTCAAATTTAAAACCAAACCAAACCAAACTAAACCAAATGTCGGTTATTTTATTCGGTTTGGTTAAATTTTCGGTTTGGTTTTGGTTTTAACCAAAACTGTGAACAGCCCTAGCGAGATGTTGATGAGGTGATTTCACGGTCACTTATCACTACAACAAATTCGATTATTAGGGACAAATAATTTCGTCACTTATAAGTCATATTTCGTCACCAAAAATCTTGTGTGACGAAAAAAATTTCGTCAATCATTCGTCCCTAAAAGTGGGTCGCTAAAAGTGTACAAGACAACTTAATGTTTCGTCGCTAAATAAAGTTTATTAACTACGAAATCCTCCTTTCGTCCCCAAATGCATAGTATTTGTGACGAACATATTTGTCATAAAAAGGATAAATTTTCGTAGTTGATAGTGTGTTTTTGTCACTAAAGAGGCTATTAACACCGACGAAACTACCTTGTCACTAACTATGTAGTTTGTTCAGTGACGATATCAATTGTCTCAAAAGATATATGTATTTTGTAGCTAAAATAATGTAATTTCGTCACTAAAGACTACCTTTTATATACAAAAAATGTTTCATCCCTAAATGTATAGAGATTAGTGACAGATTTGTTGTTATACACAAAGTTTACAATTTTGTAGTTAAATCTATCATCTCGTCACTAATAGTATTGCTTTTGCTGACAAAATAAATTGTCACTGTAAATTGTCATGATTAGTGACAATTACTGTTACACCTCGGAAAAATCTTCCGTTGGTACGCAAGTGAATGAACTAGCGAAATACGAGTATCGGGTTAATGATGACTTAAGGGCATTTTGGGAAAGAGTTATAACGTCCCTTAGATTAGTATTGAAGTGTTAAACAAGTGTTAAGAAGGTTCCATGAGGATCGGAGATCAAACGTAGTGGCGAAACTAAGTTCAGTGACTGATGAGTTCTACGGCTCATTATACGGACCGTATAATGTTATACGGACCGTATAGTGGACCGTAAAACCATCACAATGAAGGTTGGTTGCTGGTGGAATTTTACGGTCAGTTATACGGACCGTATAAAATTTATACGGACCGTATAACGAACCGTCGAATGGTCACAGTGAAAGGTTGCTCACTGGTAACGTTTTACGGTCAGTTATACGGACCGTAAAACTGTTTTACGGACCGTATAACGGACCGTAAAACTGTTTTACGGACCGTATAACGGACCGTCAAGTAGTCACAGTGAAGGGGTGCTGGGCAGACCCATTTCACGGTCTATTATACGGACCGTATAACCATTATACAGACCGTATAATGGACCGTATAATGGAACCCGACAGTTCGGTGATGATTTAATAAATAAAGACCAAGTTCATGAAAATTATTTCCACATTTCCTCTCTCTCTCTAAAACATCTCTCTACAACTTTTGTACAAGTTTTCAAGGGTATTAATCCATCAACCACATTAAACAAGTAAATCCAAGGTAGAAACCCATCAAGGATCATCTAAAGTCAAGAAACCCAAATGGAGAAAAACTAGGGTTTTACTCAAAGTGGAGTATTATCAACAAAAGCTTGTCCCTACAACTTCTAAGGTAAGATTCATGATTTTTATACGATGTTTACGGTATTGGGGAATTAAAATGCATGGATTGTAGAAAACATGGTCCACTAGGACATGAATGATGAATAGTGACGTTTTTGAGACATAGTTTGAATTGAATCATGATTGTTGTTGTATTGTGATATGAGTGTGTTATAAATGACGTTAAGATCATGAAATAGACATTGTATATGGATGAACGAAGTTGGGTGTTGTGACCATAAATAGGGACAAATGGAAGTGAATTGAGAATGTGGATAATGTAGATGATTAATGGCCATGGAAATGATATTATAAATGTGTTGTTGACGTTTGGGGTTGAATTATGATATGGACAAATGTTGTATAGATAAAGGAGATGCTGTCCAATTTTCTCTAGTTCTAGCCATGTGCACTAGTTATCGATACTAATGATAGTATGGCCTTAATGAAGATAGAAACGTGAGCATCGAAGGAGTACGTGCAAGTGTAGAATAATTCGACAAAGAGGTATGTAAGGCTAACCCTTCTTTCATAAGGCATGGTTCTTTGGCCAAACTCCTAATCCCTCTATATGAGCATGTTGACTACAAATGTTTCACATTCCGAGCTCATAAGCTCACTATCCTTGATTGGTACTACGAATGCGCTACGCACCTCAGGTGACGAGTAAGACTACGATATAGAAGTAACAATAACGATAATGATAGTAATGATGATGGTGATAATAATGATGCTAAAGGTGCCTACGGGCTGTTATACTCATACGTACCTATGAAGGGCTATAATGAAACCCCGAGCTTATAACGCCGGGTAGAATATATGTGTATGAATATGTATAGAATATGTATACGATTACGAAACGCGCGCACACATCTGCAGATGGTACGGATAACCCTGAAGCCTTGGTAGGGCCAGGTATGAGTAACATTGAGCCTTGGTTGGCCAAGTATGTATATGAAATACTGATCCAATGAGGTCGGGTACGCTATGTAAATGCCATGTATACGAAAGGACTATGTATGTATATATTATGTAAAAGAATGTGATGAGACTATGTATAAGAATACGAATGAGGACATGTACACTAATACGAGCACAAGCATGGTACGAGTTTTATTATGGGGCACGAATGACGATGTGAGTAAGTAAGCGACATGATGATGATGATATTATTGTCTCCCCTCCTATGCTATTCCATATATTGTTCATTATGTTGTATATCAATGTTAATCATGCTTTACATACTCAGTACATTCTTCGTACTGACGTCCTTTTGTTTGTGGACGCTGCGTCATGCCCGCAGGTGCACAGGGAGACAGACTTGACCCATAGCTGCCTATTTGAAGATTTCATAGAGAGCTCCATTTCCTTCGGAGCCATATCTTTTGGGTACTCATTCTTTTGTGTATATAATTATGGGCATAGCGGGGTCCTGTCCCGCTCATGATATGTCATACTCTTAGAGGCTCGTAGTCATGTGTATGTGGGTAGAGATGTTTGGCCATGTCGGCCTATGTTTTGTATATCTTTTGTTGGCCTCGTCGGCCTTGTATATTTGACATGGCATAGATGCCCATGATATGTTAATTGATGATGGTCGTCCAATGGGACTAGCTTGATTAATGATTTAAAATGCATGAAATGAATTATGGTTCACCTAGATGTTATGATATGCATGATAAGGGGGTGCCCGGGTGGGGTAGCACCGGGTGCTCGTCGTGGCCCCCTAGTCGGGTCGTGACAATTACAATTGTCATAACATAAAGCATTAATTCGTATCCAATAAGGAGGAGGATACTTGGACAAATATATTTTTGTCACTAAATGTAGTCAACTTATGACGAACTAATTTGTTTCGTGACGAAAATATATTTGTCTAGAAAAATTTAGTTTAGTCGTCGCCAAAAATTAATCCTTTAATGACAAAATATTTGTCACTAATTATAGACATTCGATGACGTTTAATTATTTTGTAGATATTAATTTTTAAAATAGAATTGCATAAATTGAAAATAAAATAATAAAACATACCAGATAATAATACAATTCACCCATGATCATACAATTAAGAACAACTAAAATTGTACTGAGATCATATCTCTTTATAAACCCCTAAACAAAAGTAAAATTGTCTAATAACAAGAAAAGCCAACTGAATTATACTAAATATTACTCCTAAACTAAGACAGACAATGCAGTTTCTTCCAAAGTACCAATCCAACTGAAATATACGAAATATTACTCCTAAAATAAGACAAATAGTGCAAGTTTTTTCCAAAATACTAATAATGTGGTGACTCTCAGCTTGCAATCAGTCTTGATTCAATTCCCACATTTAATACCTGCGGAAAAGAGAGAAAAGACAATTAAGAGTAGCTTTAAAGTGCAGCGGTTGAAGAATTCAAATCCCAAATCCAAAGCTAAATAGAGTTCATCATCAGAAGGGTTTATCAATTTGGAACAATATCATGCTGCAACACTATAAATAAGATGATATCCAGAATGCTTTGTAAGCAGGCTGAGATGCCAGTATAAAAACCAGAAAAGAGAAGTCCATTATGCCAAAATTGATATAGAAATCGCTGATGTATATTTGAATGACGCCAGGAATATACAGTGACCAACCATGCATGAGCCAGTTACAGATAAGAGCATTTGTTTATAAATTGAAGTGTTACTCAAACTGCCAGGACTGCATACTAAGTCGCGGCCAACAACCCAAAAAATTAAAAAGAAAAAAACTGGCAGCCAACAATAGTACTACAAATGACAAGAAATGAGAACTAGCTTGAACAAGAAACCACTAAGCATCCCAAACCAAAAGCACAGTCAAATAGAAAACATCTCTCTTAATGAAATAGAGAAACTGAATGAAACAAAACTCATGCTGATAAAATGGCTGTTAGATGGCTGCTAGAATTAACACATGGGATCAGACACGTAGGACTCTAATTGATATATATAACAAAAGAACTATAATAGAACTTGTCATGTAAAGTTGTGAGGTAAAACTTAATAGATACCATTGACTCTGGTATCTAATAAGGTTTACGACCCACCCTTAGTGATATTTATTTTTTCATTTTGTATCTTTTCTATTTCATTTTTTAATTTGAATTTTTACATTAGAATTGGATTCTGTTTGATTATATTTGATTGTATTCATCCGACAGAATCTAAATAGGATTAGAAAGAGAACTTCTTTTTATTA
>NC_083343.1:107582060-107582564 GCF_019175385.1 Lycium barbarum
TACTCGCGGGGCCTGCTGCGTTTAGGTATAAGAAGCCCCACCCAGGAAAAGAGTGTAAAACAGTACTCATGTGAAATTGTGTCCCTTGTAAACGAAAGACCTCATGCCATAAATTGCTAATGAAGACCGGGTCCCCAGTCGCTGAAAGGGTTTACATGACCGCTCGCTTTGGACAAGATGCCATAGTATAAGAAAAAGGCCTTTGTTTGTAAAGATGACTTTCCCGATTTCCTTTGTGAGGGAGGTTTGTGCACATGAATTAATAGTCAAAGTATAAGGAAGATGGCATAGATCATAGAATGAGATTGATGCTTCGAATGCCCTGTTTTTAGGGGTTGTGATAGAAGGAGCTGTGGCACTTTCGGAAGGGGGAATCAGACTAGGCTGTCACTGTTCTAGAAGAGGAAGCGTAGCTGGCACGTTGAACCATGTCTGTCAACGGTGAAAGATAGCCCTAAAGTGAGGGCCTCGGAGATTGTATTTCTCAACTGTCGATGGACGTGA
>NC_083343.1:107583611-107584261 GCF_019175385.1 Lycium barbarum
GACACTATGTATCTACTGCACATACTTATGCACATATACTTATGTTTATAATATATGTACATATAGATATTTTATCCACATAGTGAATAATTCCGGAATTAACTAAAAAAGGCCCTTTTAACTCAGTGGTAGAGTAACGCCATGGTAAGGCGTAAGTCATCGGTTCAAATCCGATAAGGGGATCACCATTAGCATTGAGGTCAATCACCACACTACCTCTATCATACATACAACATTACACGAAGCGAGAGTGCATAGTCAACACACACCTAAAGCGCCTACGTTCCGCTTGCAGCCAATACAACCACAACCTAACTTGCACGAGATTCAACAACCGAAGCTACTAGTAGTCCCGAGGGGGCTGCCCAACCTAGCCCAATGTAGTTGGATTTGACTTAAGTCATGCAATCTTGACTTAACTAATTAATCCGGCTTTATTAACCCAAAATGTTGACTTGGGTCAATATGTCTTGAATTTAGAACTTAGTCCAAATTTTGTGTCACTCACATTATCTGTACTTTACCTAAGCCTGTTAGTGCAGCTCAGCTGGAAGAGATTCTAAGCGAGAAGCAGTACTGAACTGGAGCCACATCGAGTTAGTTCCCCTCAAAGCCTTCTTCCGAACTTGCCAACAAGTGCTTATAAAAGC
>NC_083343.1:107584427-107584570 GCF_019175385.1 Lycium barbarum
ATAACTTCTATACGAAATGCAGATATGGATCGAAAAAGGGTGGTTCGAATAACATCTACTAATATTACCGAAAATATTGTTCAAATACTTTTACGAGAGGGTTTTATCGAAAACGTGAGAAAACATCGAGAAAACAACAACTT
>NC_083343.1:107585081-107585858 GCF_019175385.1 Lycium barbarum
CTTTCTCTCAACCACTAGTGGCTTATGTAGTGGTCGGCATTCCTACGTGCTCCTTCTTGCCCCCTACTTAAGAACCCAAAGGTCACCTTTGGATGTTGTCGTGACGCTTTGGTTACGAAGGTTTACCGCGGTCTAGGTTTATGGATGGATTTAGTCAGCTAAACTCCATCAAACTCCTAGGACCAAATGGTCCCTTTCCTTCATACTTCATATAAATCAATCTAAAACCCCAGAGTATATCTTTCCACGGATCGAAGGAAAAAAGACAGTTCGATCGAATATTTATTTTGAGATTCTTTTATCTGTTAGAAAAAGAGATAATCTACTATGTTTCCTTTTAGAAAATCGAAAATTCTAGAAAAATCTATAAATAGGAGACTGGAAATGAAAGTCTCTTTCTCGGATCTATTCTTCATCACACTGTTGGAACAAAACCAAAATACCGGATGCAACGATATTGAAATATTTGGTACATGAAGCCACGATCTGTTAGATATACATCGAAATCTACAATCTACAACATATAATATAGATATATAATCTAGATAGAAATTAATATGTAATATAGATGAAATTCAATAAGCTCTACTCTACCTTAAGGAGATGTGTAGGCAATAGGTCCCGTGCAGCTTTAACTAACTCTACTCCTCCATACGCCTATCCTTTAGTTTAGTGGGCCAGGTCCTCCAGCCTTCCATTAGCTTTCGATTTAGTTTGCATTCAAAGTCTTGGAATGCGAGCTTATGTGCTCTCAGGTGTAGACACCATTCGCCTGAA
>NC_083343.1:107586072-107593028 GCF_019175385.1 Lycium barbarum
TTGTATGAAAATATGATTTTTTCGATTCTCCTTTGAGAAAAGGAGGATTTTTGATTGGGTGGGTTCAAAGAAAAAGAAGGATTTTTTGTTTACCTTACTTACTTTCCTTTTCCTTATATCAATAACTCAATCAAAATGCAATTATCTCCAAGAACAAAAAAAGTCTTTCTGGTGGGTATCCTTAATTCTCTCATCTCTTGAACCTATTCGTCGCAGACCCAAAACCAAAATGACCCCCCTAATTTTTCTCGGTTGTGAGACACATTAAATTTGAATCTAAGTCCCCCAAAGAAAATGCAAATCAAATAAAGAAAACAAAAAAATTAGAGGGGGGTCAAACTTCTTGAATAAAAAGAATACAATTCAAAAAATAATTGGAATCGTTCCGAAGAGAATATGTGTCCCGGCACTGCACAAATAAGATCCGGTTATATATCATATATGTGGGTATATATATTGTGTATCAAGAACAAAAAAATGCGGATATGGTCGAATGGTAAAATTTCTCTTTGCCAAGGAGAAGATGCGGGTTCGATTCCCGCTATCCGCCCAAGATCCAAGATAAAGTAATTTTTTTACTATTTATTTATTATTTCATTTCATAAATAGCATTAAATTAAGAATTTGGTATAGTTGGCCGTGATAGTGTAGTGATTCTATCCCTCCCCTACGTTTTCTTTTTCCTTCCACCCCCAAAAAGCGAAAGGCGGGAATTAATTACTAAATTAATTACTAGTTAACAGAGTCAACCCTAAAATAGTTTGGCAAAACAAGATGTTGCGGAGACAGGATTTGAACCCGTGACCTCAAGGTTATGAGCCTTGCGAGCTACCAAACTGCTCTACCCCGCGCCGAAGATAAGAACTGAAAACTAATAGATAAACAAGGATTAAATGCGCCCCTCCACCCTATCTGTACAAATAGAATAGCCCATTTATACAGAATGGTAAAGGGGCTTCTATGATCATCAACCATAGAAATAGAAATGAAGCGTTAATCCTTACCAACTTGATCTTGTTGCTCCTGGCAACAAACATGCATGAACCATTTCACGAAGTATGTGCCCGGATAGTCCAAAGTCTCGATAGTTAGCTCTCGGCCTTCCGGTCAAAAAACAACGTCGATGAAGGCGTGTAGGTGCACTATTCCGTGGTAGGGATTGTAACTTTCCATAAATTTCCCATTTGTCACTCAACGACGGAACCTTGCTTATTTCTTTTTTTGAGGATCGACGAATCGAATGATATTTCTGTTCCAATTTTTGCCTCTTCTTCTCCCTCTGAATCAAACTTTTCCTTGCCATAATGGTTGAATTCCTATTAGTATCCATGATACAAGTCGAATCCTAGATGTAGAAATAGAAGAAGGTGGACCCCCTCTCCGTCGAAAGAAATGAGATTATCGAGGATACACACATTAAAAATATTAACTGTTGACACCCAATTTTGTCCCGCCTCTCCTCCGAAATACCTATTTACGCTTCTAATATTTTTTTGGAAAATTAAAAAATATATATTTATATTTTACTATAATTATTAGCCTCTTATCAATACCGGCGTTTCATTATTCCATTACAGTTACTAGCCATTATTATTATTATTATTATTATTATTATTATTATTATTATTATTATTATTATTATTATTATTATTATTATTATTATTATTATTCACAATTTTTATCATTTCGGCATTTTACCAGCTTACGCACACGCATCGCATTTATCTTTGCATAATTAAATAATAGTGTTTATTTACTGTGGATTTTCGAAATATTATTGCACGGCTATTATAACGCCATTTTTTTATCTGAGCACTAATAATTGCATATTTTATATAAAGTAATATTTTAACACAAGTTATTTAAATAGGTCTTTTATTTAAATGTAGTAGCCCAATCAACCCATACTATTTTCGGACCAATTCATAAATCAACCCACATTTTTAATTTACCTGACCACATTTTAATTCAATCAGCCCATTCTTTTAATTCAGTAGCCCAAATCGATTAGCCCACATTTTAAATACCCCAACCCTTATATTTTAGCCCACCACATCCAATACCCGACCCGACCCGGACGGCCCATTCTCTTCCTAAACCTAAACCCCCCCCCCCCTTTTCTTTTCTTTTCCTTTTCCTCTTCCACCCGCCACTTTTACCCTTTCTTCTCTCTCTCCTCTCCCTTCCTCTTTTCTCTCCCTTCTCTCTTCCACGCCACTGCCGCCTCCACCTTCTCCTGTCCCCCCACGCCACTGCCACTTCCACCTTCCCCTGTCCCCCATGTTGCCACTGCCACCCTCACTCCTTCCTGTTCCCCACGCTCACTGTCGCCTCCACTTCCCTCTGTCCACGCTCCCCTTCTCCCTCTGTTCCCTTCATCATTTCCTTCGACCCAAAACCCTATAAAAATGGGGTTGAATCGTCTGAAAAAGGGAGGTTTTGGAACCCAAAAAGAATTCCCTTGCAAAAAAAAGAAGATCATCGAAAGACACTGAAATCAGATCGAAAAACCCGAAATCTTTTCAAACATGTTTTTGAGAAAAACCCTTAAAATTCCCCTAAGAAATACCTGAATACTTCTTGATATTCATTTCGAAATGCAAAATCTTTTTATGCTCTTTTGAACTCTGTTACTATTTCAATTCTTAGTGCATGCAAGATTCGTAGTGTTCAAGGCATATCGGAGACCCTGCACTCACTTCGCTGCACCCGAAGAAGGTCAGCATACTTCCTTCTTTAGTGTATTTTTAGCATTTTAATTGCTTTTGTTTATCCGTACTAAGTTAATTGGTTATGACAAGTGTTAGTGCAAATCGGGCAGATATACGTTAAGTGTTAGTCTTGTTTGGTTATATTGTCCTAATTGCTAACTTTAGTCGTGTTAAAGAGCATTTTAATTCCTACTTACATGCTAATATCAGTTTAGGTTTCTTGGGATTTAAGCATGCTAAATGATTAGTTTAATCAGCACTATGCCCGTTTTAGCTCATGTTTCATATATCAATTAGTTTAAAGTCTCGGTTAGCTGCATTTCTCTGTCATTTTGTTTAATGATTCAATCCCCGGCTATGTTGAGAATATGATGTTAGTAGTAATATCTCCCCTGTTAGACTTCATGTGTGTTTTAATCCACTACTAGTGACTGTTGCTGCATATTTAAGGGTTAATGTTAGGTAGGCACATGATTGATAATTCACATAGATTGGATTTGATTTTGCTAAAGGAAAATGGAGATAGTTCCATGATAGTTCAAAGTAAAAAATGAGTAGATTATCATTGGTGTAGGTCTGTGTTTGTGTACAACCTGTATGTTTCCAGAGTCACTTTGTTGGCCTGAACTAGGAATTGACTGAGCTGTGTCAAGGTGGTTATGTGTTTGTCTTAGGCTTCAACAATTCTTAAGCATCCTGGAAGCTAGATAATCTACATCTATAACTATGTATATTGGTGATATAAATTGATGAAACAAACTTCCTATGGTCATTAAATATACAATCTGTCTGCTGCCAGTTTCCCCTACCTTTGCTTATGCTTCCTTATTCTGTTAACTTATATGTTGCTTTAAGTACTCTGTAGGATCCTAGGAGAGCACTGTTTTCTTTCTTTTTCTTTAAATCTGGTTTAAATGAGAAGCTTGTATCATAGCCTGAATTAGTAAGTGCTGGATTAGAGGAACTAAAATGAGTTTTGAGTATGTGGTTACTTCATCATAGGGGATTTATGTCTACTTTGTCTTTCCTACTTGTGTCGAGACTTTCATTAAGGCTAAATTACTTAGTTTAAATGTTCACCTGTTTACAGATCTGTAAATGAGTCTTCCTAAGTTCTTACAGAATCTTCATTAATGGTTGAATAGCTGGACTTATTTAGCAGTCATTTGGCTTGAACTGTTTTGAATATTTCCCTGTAATCGAATGCTGTATCGCGGATATGGATTCTCTGTTAATTTGTTATTTGGAACTTTCATGTAGTTAGAGATATGTCTTCCGGAATATTTAAACATAAGATCATGCTGCCTGATTTAATTGTATAGGGAATAGGCAATGTTTATATGAGTGTGTTTCCCCTTATTCCCTGGTGCGCAGTTCAGATTTCCTTCCCTTTCGTCTTTGGTTTCAGTTCTGTCCCATGAGAAATGTGATAATCAAGTCAGTTCTGGGTTTAGTTTCAATGTCATGTATTAGAGTTGGGGTTGAGACATTAAATTTTCTATTCGGTTCATGAAAATAAGGCCTTTACACACTTTGTTCCGTTGACCTAAAGAAATCATGAATGAGGTTGTGTGGTATAATTCGTCATTTGTATGCTAAATGATTTAGGCATTTGAGCAGAGGCATGCTTAAAGGGGCTGACAAGGTTTCAAATCAGTCGCATGAAGTTCTTACACGTAAAAAATGAATTTGAGTTGGCATTTAAGACTCTAGTATGATTATTCAAGCTTATGTTCATCCAATTTGATATATAAATTGCATTGAGTTGTTTCATATTAAGATAATATGCCTTAGTCTCTTAACAAAACATTCTATATCCCTTATTTTATGTCAATCTGGAGTTAAGCATAAAACTGCCTCAAATTCAAACGATTAATTAACATCTGTGCACTTATTTGATGTCTTCATGGTTTATGATACATCAATGGTAGTTGAAGGTGTGGTTTGCTCCTACGTGTTGTTTGAACTACTTTATACTTGTTTTGACTCTTCGGCAGTTTATTTGAGGCTAAAACATCGGAGTCTTCTGTGCTAAATGTTTGCCCTGTTTCAAGTTAGGAAATTGTGGCTTTATTTGAATGCCTTATCATATATAATTGAGGTTGTTGGAAACATTGAGCTTGCTGATTCTATCACACATGAATACAATTTAGTTTCATTTTTGCTTAACTTTATGTGACTGGTTATCCAAGGAATTTAACATCCCGCCTCGTTTTTCGTTGTTTGTATGCTCGCGTGTGGTACTGCATGATTCAGAAATTACCCATAATCTGCAGACCCTTGCCACTGTCCTGGCTATACTGATTTTATGTCTTAAGCATTTTTTTATGATCTGCTTGCGAAGTTCATTGCCACTGCTGGGCAGATTTCTATACCTTAGCATATGTTGTGTTAGGTAGTTTTGTGAAGTTAACTGTTATCGCTGTGTAGATGCTATTTGCCTTGGTGTATTGTGCAGTTGTTTCTTGCGATGCCCACTGCACAGTTGGGCAAATTGCGTACATTATTATGTTATAAACACTCTAATGTTGTTGAAGCAATGAAGTCATATAACTGTGTATACATGAAGTATACTTAAAATACACATTATGTATCATCTACTGATCTATTTTGGGTGTATATTTTACATGTTTTACCTTATTCGTTGAGTGTATGCTAATCCTTTTCTTTCGTTTTTGTGCATGACCATCGCATACGAGTCCGAGGGACTCGTCTTCTTCCGCATTCAACGATGGGCTAAAGCCCAGCATAATTCTCTCGAGTCAGCCTTGTCAGCCTTTATCCGCATCAAAACAAAAAGGAACGGGAATTCTGGGCCAAGGCCTAATAGAATGAACAGTTCTCAGCAGTCCAAAATGGGTTGTGCCACTGTTCACAGCAGCCCCAAAATGGGCTAAGCCCATCTCGTTACCTTTCTTTTTCTTTTTACACATTTGTTTTATTATGTTGCATTTAACTTGTATTATGTGACTAACTTTTATTTTTTGTTTTATTTAGGTGAACTTTAGCAAATTTAGTGGGTTAGCTTTAGTATAATAGGTATTAAATTTAAGAGAGAAACTCAATTAATACCATAAGTTTCATTTTATTTTATGTTAAAATTATTCATAGTATTTATTATTTGGAATAATTGATTTGCAAAATGGCATGACTATGCATTTTAAGTAAAAGGGAATCATATCTTTTTATCCTAAACATTTCAAAACGTCACTAATATGCAAGTATAAACTCAAGTATATTTTATAAATAACTCTTCAAGTTTGAATCAATCATGCATATTTTAGCTAAGCATAATTAATGAGAAATAATAAAAAGAGGAAGAAAACTCGTTACCTTTTGCATTTTATTAAAAAGATAAGTCTAGATTTCTCTTAAAAAGCTTCTATCTATATACAAATCACTATATTTTGCAAGTCTCATTTTTAAAATAAAATTATCATTTAAAGCTTAACAACATTTATAAGTTTTATTTTTGAGTGGACTACCATGTGTTTCTTCAAGTTAGTCTAAATAACATTACTATGTTTTCCTTTTAAAACCTTAATAACATTTGCAACCCATTTTCTTAAAATTTAAGCATTATATTTAATCTAAATTAATTAACCTAAGTTTGGTCGGATAACCGTAGTTAGCGGATTCTAAAGGATGCCTAACCCCTTCCCTTTAGGATAATATAGAGCCCTTACCTGAAATCACAGTGGTTAAGCAGACTGTTAACGGAGGTTTAGTTTTAACTTTACCTTAGTTAACATCGAGGTGTCCTAATTCACCGTTAAATTAATTAGGTGGTGACTCCTTAAAACAAAAATAAACAGGAATCACTAATATGTTGTACTCTAATTTAACCCGGTTAAAATGGGGTATAACATTAACCAAATTTTCCCGACGTAGAGGCAATCAAGAAAGCCGCATAAGTGAATATATAACCTATAGAAAAGTGAGCTAATCCAACCAATATTGCTTGTACAATGGAAAGGGCCACTGGTTTATCTCTCCAGCGAATCAAATTGGCCAAAGGTGTGCGTTCATTAGGAGTTGTAGGAATTCACATTGCCTTTTACGGCTTGGAATTCCTATTGTATAGAGTAAATGTATTGGGCAATGCCTTTCTTTTCTTGAATTCCAAAATTCTCTGCCTTTTCTCAGCTTGACACCTACTTTAGAACCATCCTTTTCTAAGTACGACAAAGCTTCCTTGTAAACTAAGGCTAAGGCACGCTCGATAGCAAGAAGCTAGTGACTTCA